>NW_027207251.1:900000-1162500 GCF_963455315.2 Globicephala melas | reverse complement strand
GGCCCCACCGCGGGGCCGGCGCAAGCCCTCCCGCGAGGGCGAGGGCCTCTGCCGCCCACGTGGCTCTGGCAGCGGCCACCGTGGCCCACTGCACGCTTGGGAGGGGCAGCGGCTGGGGGGTCCGGTACCCCAAGGCTCCCTCTCGGATCGCTAGAGAAGGCTTTCTCACCGAGGGTGCGTCATCCCCCACCCATCGTCTCTGCCCTTCGGGCCCACGGAGGCGCTCCACGAGCCACCAAGTCCACGACTGGCCGTGGGAGGGGTGGGGGGGGTCTGCGGTATGGGTAAGCACACGGCCCACTGGAGCGTTCGCGGCCACAGCCTCGGGGGCACAACCTCTGCCGCCCCCCAGGCTCGTCCACCGGGCTCCGGAAGGGGGGAGCACGCCCGAGAAGCGCGACAGACGCCCCCTTCTCGCAGGCCCCGGCCCAACACGATCGCACCCACGCCCGTGTGCGACTCCCCACACACACGCAAGTGGGGGCGGCGGCACACGCGGCGTCGGCCCGGCCACGAAGTCAGTCCCCCCCACGGCACACCGTGGGAGGACGATGGCGACGAGGTGGCAGGCCCCCGTCCCCCACCGAGGGAGAGAAACAGAGGCAAGACCCCGCGCCCTTTACCGTCTCGACCCCCCCGAGAGAGCCACTCACGGGACACACCACCGCGGCGGAGACCCCGAGGAGCACGCTGGGAAAAGGGAACGACACCACCGCTCGGCCTCGCGCACCTGAGGGACGACCTGGAGCGCTCCAGGGGCACCACAGAGGACCGAGCAAGTCACGCTCACGCGCCGGCAGCGGGCGCGCGGCGCAGCGGCGGGACGGCCCCCACCGACGCGGGGAGGACCGCCCGCGAGGCACACGCCAAGGAGGCGAAGCGAGAGCGTCTGCTGCGTCCGAGGACCACGGCCCCGCCCACGCCGTGAGGCGGGAGGCGGGAGACCGCAGGTCAGGGCCGGAGACCACCACCCCTGCCTCCCACACACCCCTCGGCAGGCCGGCAGGGCGTCACAAGAGAGGCGAGGGGCCCGCGGACAGAACGAGAAGAGCGGTCCCGTTCGCCAAGAACGTCCGTCCCTCGTCTGGCGCGACTTAAGGCCCGGCCCAGGAGAGCGCGACATCACCACATCGATCAGTCAATCCAGAGAGCCGGGGGCCACGAGGGCCCCGAGGGAGGAGGGGCACGGCGAGGACCCTCACCGGAGGAGCCTGCTTCAGCCTCAGCCGGCACCCAGCCCCCCCCTTCTCTCTCTCTTGCCTTCTCGGGCAACAGTGGCCGACGACCCCGCGAGGAGAACGCCTGACACGTGGCACGGAGCCTGCGGGTTGGGGTCGTCTCAGCCACCACCGGGTGCCTGCGGCGGGGAAGGGGAGTCACACGGGGTAGAAGACCCACGCACCACCTCGCCCCGCCGCCCTCGGGTGAGCCAGAGACCGGAGGCGGCACCGCGGGTCGGGTCAGCCGGGCGCACACACGAGAGCCGGCGCGCAGGCCCAAGCGGGCGGCTCAAGTGGCAAGGGCCGGTTCGGGCGCCGGACGGCGGTCCAAAGCCCAGCGCCCTGCGCGCGTCCAGAGTCCCAGAACCCCCAGCGAGAGATGCCAGAGGAGACCGTGTCAGCACCTATCTGGTGGTAAAAAAGGCCCATTTCAGGCGAAAAAAATCACGGCGCCCGGCAGCGGGGCCCATCCACGAACCTCGGGGGGGCTCCCCGGGACCTCGGCCCGGCTACCTCTCCCCAACACTTCCCCATCCACAGCAGCCCCGGAGCTCTCTCGGGGCCATCTGGTCGACCCGAGCAGCGGGGGCGGCAGAGTGGAGCGGGGCGGGGCGGGAAAACGTGGCAGAGGCAGCGAGCGGGCCGGGGTCACCCTCCCCGGATCGCCCGCGCGAGCAGGTACCGTACCGCGGTCCCTCCGAGTCCCCGGGCGAAGACTTGGTTACAGAAAAGGAACTATCCCACTCTGCCGCCTCTGACGAGCGGGGCCCACGAGGGACCGCGCCCGGGCCCAGGCCGCCCTATCCGGGCCACCCAGTACGACTCGGGCCGGTCCCCACCGCCACCCCCACCCCGGCCGGGACTCGCGGTGGAGGAGGGGGCGGGGGAGGGTGAGAAAAAGTCGCGTCCGCCGACCGGGACCCACGTGGGCCCGCTAAAGGGCCGGGTGCGCCCTCCCCGGCCACCCGCGCGAGCAGGTCCCGGCCCGTCCGCGTCCCCGGACCCAGGGGGACTTGGAAACATTTTCGCACGGAGGCACCTCCCAGGCGACCGGAGCCCACGAGGGACCGCACCCGGGCCCGGGCCTCTCTCTCCGGGTCACCCCTCGCGGCCCAGCCCGGTCCCCACCTCCGGAGTCCGACTCGGAAAAGCATCGGTCAGAAAGAATCCGACCACCGGGACCCACGCGCGCCCGCCAACGAGCCCGTCGCGCCCTCCACCGGCCTAAACGCACGGGCACGGGCACGGGCCGGTCCCCACCTCCGGAGCGGGGCGCTTTGGGGACCGGGCGGTGGGGTGGGGGGAGGGAGGGAAGGAAGGAAGGAGGGTCGGGTGGCCGGGTCGGTCCCCGCGGCCGGATGCTGGTCGACCAGGCCAGGCGGCCCCACAGACCGGCTCGAGAGCGCGGCGACAGTCACACCCTCATAGGCCTGCACGCCCAATCTCAAGCGACAGCAGGAGGCGCCCACGCCTGGGCGCCACCGGGACAGTCACCGCCAGCGTCGCCCGGCTCCCGGAACTCTGCCTCGGGCCCGGCGGCCGAGTCACAGCCCTCACGAAGGTCGCCGAAGCTCCAGAGACAAGGGACAATATAAAAGCGGCCGCCAGGTGGCTCCCGACAACGGCTCCAACGTCCCCGGGCCGGGTTCCCTGTCGCCGGCCGGCCACCGAGGATGCAGCAGCGCCGGGCCGCCCAAACGCCCGAGCTCAGCCCGCCGGGGCGAGCCGGCGGGCGTCTGGCGCGGCCCCGAGGCGTCCGTCTCGGAGCTAGCTCCCGGGACGGCACGACACGGCGCGACCCCGGCAGCAGACGGGGGGGGGGGGGGGGGGGGCCGGGGAAGCTGGGAAGACGTCGCCGGGAGGCCGCCTCGAAGGAAACGCGCTCCCCACGCGACTCCTCGGCGGGGGCAAATCCCACGGAGACGCCGGCGGGGCCCGGGGCGGCCGGCACGGGGTGCCCAGAGGGTCACGAGCAAGATCCCCGGCTGCCCGGACGGAGGGAGGGAGGGAGGGAGGGAGGGAGGGAGGGAGGGAAGGCGGGGACTGGCAAACCGAAACCAGGCAAGCACTCAGAGAACAACGCAGGAATTCATCGTCTCTCGAACGGTGGAGGTCTGTCGGAAGCAGACACGCAAAGCCCAGAACCTAGAAAGGAAAGGAAGGATACCCTCCGACCCCACACATACAAGCGGAAACAAACAACTATCTCTGCCCGGACGGGGACAAAGTCCAAAGACAACACATGGGCGCGTGGGTGGGGAAAACGCACCCGCGGTCACGAGAAAACATGGATTTCAAAATGGACTGACCACAGTCCACGGGCGGGGGTGGGCGTGGGGGTGGGGGATGGGGAGGCGGGGCTCGGGGGAATGCGGGCGGGTGGGGGGGCGGAGGGGGGGCGAGGGTGGAGTCCATAGCCATCCACTAAAGAAACTGAGTTCGGGCACATCTACTCAATGCAACACCCCGAGTGCGAGCGTGTGCGTGTGCGTGTGCGTGCGCGTGTGTGTGGAATGCGGTAAGTATCGACAACGGACTGTAGCCCCACCGAGACCACGACAAACCATACCAGCGAAGAAGTCAAGCCGTACAACTACTCTGGCCTTCAAAACAAAGGAAAAAGCGTGCACGTATAGTATACGTACGTGCATCGCGTGTGCTTGTGGCACAGGTATACGTGGACGTATAAAGGCCTAGGACAAGCCCAAGCACATCCCGTAAGGGGAGCCTATCCAAAACAGACCAAGGCCTCTCACCACTCAGCTTCCAGAAAACAAGCAACCCAGCGAGGAAAGTGAACTGGAGGCCCAAACTGAACCTTTTCGTTAGGGAAAATAAAGAAAAGAAGAGAAGAGGAAAGGAAAGGAAAGGAAAGGAAAGGAAAGGAAAGGAAAGGAAAGGAAAGGAAAGGAAAGGAAAGGAAAGGAAAGGAAAGGAAAGGAAAGGAAAGGAAAGGAAAGGAAAGGAAAGGAAAGGAAAGGAAAGGAAAGGAAAGGAAAGGAAAGGAAAGGAAAGGAAGAAAGAAAGAAAGAAAGAAAGACAGACAGACAGAAAGAAAGAGAGAGAGAGTGGGAGTGGGAGTGGGAGTGAGAGTGGGAGTGGGAGTGGGAGAGGGAGAGGGAGAGGGGGAGGGGGAGGGAGAGGCAGAGGGAGGGACAGAGAGACAGAGGGGAGAGAGAGAGAGTGAGAGTGAGAGTTGGAGTGGGAGTGGGAGAGGGAGAGGGGAGGGAGAGGGAGAGGGAGGGAGAGACAGAGGGGGAGAGAGAGAGACAGAGACAGAGAGAAAGAAAGAGAGAGAGAAAGAAAGAAAGAAAAAGAGAGAGAAAGAGAGAAAGAAAGACAGAGAGAGAGAAAGAAAGAGAGAGAGAAAGAAAGAAAGAAAAAGAGAGAGAAAGAGAGAAAGAAAGACAGAGAGAGAGAAAGAAAGAGAGAGAGAGAAAGAAACAGAAAGAAAGAGAGAGAGAGAGAAAGAAAGAGAGAGAAAGAAAGAGAGAGAGAGAGAAAAGGAAGGAAGGAAGGAAGGAAGGAAGGAAAAGGAAGCAAGAAAGAAAAGCTTATGCCTTGTCAAAAGTCATCACTTATTTTCTAGGTTGCCGTTATCAGGTCTCGGAGGACTCACATCAGCTTAGTCCTCTCGAGATTCAAAGAACCAGGTGTGGCTCGGAACTGAAGAAGAAGCTTCTCTCTCTGCCTAGGAAGTCTCTCCTTGGGATGTCGGTGACCTGGCTAGCGAAGCACTGTTTCACAGTGACCTATATCCGATTAAGTGCTTTACAACCTTTTTGAATTTACCAGCACGTTCTGGAATGAGGATCCTCTTCCTTCTCAGAGCACTTGAACTGGCCACTGTAATGTGTGAATCCAGAGGGGCCAAAACAGGCCTCAGTGAAACGTTTTGTTTAAAATAACAGCAACAGCAAGCCTTCCTAGAAATACTGTTCTGTGTAGTAGAATTTTCCCCAGGCTACAGAGGCTGAGCCACATGGTCTGCATCTCAAAGTATGATGTATCCAGGGCTGGGGTCTGGGAGCTGCCTTCAGGCCTGGGCCCAACCTCTCAGGAACCCGGTGACCAAAGCCAATGTATTGTAAAACCTACAATGAAAACGCACAAGCCCCCAAATGTGCACAACGTAACGTTTTCAATGCCACCTTTAGTTTCCTGTGAATTATTTGTGAACAGATTTAAAAGCTGTGTTGGGGATGGCAGCAAAGAAAAAAGAGGATATTGGCCATAAAATTAGTTCTAAAAGACTTGTAATCAAACTAAATAAAAAATCTCTCCAATCTTTGGGAAAACATTTACTAATTTACAGGCATTGTCCTAAAGTTAGAAAATCCCTTACGGTTTGGGGATTGTTTGGGAAGATGAAGCAACAAGGGTCTGAAGCTTTAACAGCCAGTTCAGGACCCATCTCAGCTGAGGTCGCCCTGCCCTTGAGCGTCTGGAACAGGATTGAGCGGGCAAGGGGTCAGGTTCAGGGCTCGTTTACTGGCTGACTTGGTTCTCTCCCCTCATCCCTGCTGAGACACAGCCCCTGTCACCCCTTCGTGGTGTCAGGTAGAAGATGCCTCTTTCTTGGGGGAGGAGAGGCTCCTTATTCTCAGACACAGAGCAGCAGCCACTGGTCCTACGTCTGCAAATTCCCCATGTTATGAACTCATTTGTACTACTGTGTTTTATCATTAATGTGCTGGATATTTTTATTTAATTCATCTGAAAACTGGTTATCACCACAAGAATTTTATTGTTGCCTGCGCTGCATGGCTTTTGGGATCCCAACCAGGGGTTGAACCCAGTCACCACAGTGAAAGCCCGGAATCCTAACCCCTAGGCCACCAGGCAACGCCCATCACCAGCAAGTTGAATAACAGAATTAGGTGCACCAGATACAGCCTAATGTTTAACCTAAATTTTACAGTGAAGTTTTTGCCTGGAAGTTGTAAGGAATTTGAAACAAGACTGGACTGTGTAAAGGCACCACAAAAAATGCTTGGTGACTGGGCTTTATTAACTTTAAATAAAATTTATACACAAAAAATTAGACACAATTATTTACATAGTGATCAGCATAATAAGTGAGGGATAGAAATAAAATATGAAACTGGATATGCTTATAACAGCGTTACCTGATTCTGGAAAGCTTTTTGGCACTGTTATTATACAGCAATGGAAAAACCAAAAGAAAGAAAAAAGGAAATGGTGGTAATTCAAAGTCTTACTGTTACATGAGAACAGCAAGTTGCAAAGCAACAGGAATTATTTATTTAACAGAACTGAAAATGAATCTACATTATTTGTGTGTAAATGTAGATTTGAAAAAAAATATTTAAAGGTTGGGGAAATTATACAAATAAACATCACACACCTTGACAGGGATGAAAGGGAAATGTGTTTGGTTATTTTGGGGGGTTTTTTGGGCCCTGCAACATGGCTATACTCTGGGGTCTTACTCCCCCAGCGCCCTTGGCAGTGAAAGCACGAGTCCTAACCATGAGACCACAAGGGAATTATTTCCCTAAAGTAGGGTAAATTTGAACTAAAATGTCCACTGCTTGTATTAAAACACAACAACAGTAACTGTGCATGTGGCGTTATAAAACTAGCTTATCGTAAAGCCTAGCCAATGCATTTCGGAGTCAAGCAACAGGAAGGTTTATTCTGTGGATGAGAATGCATCTTAATGTAAGGATTAAACACAGAACACACACGAAGCGCAATTAACGAAACCCTGGCTGCACACTGTTTTCTACTCTAGTCACTAGAACATTTCTTGAGCACTCGCTGGGCTTAAGTCAGCCGGAAATCAGTTAGTTGCCCAAGGCAAGTCAGAATTTATGTCAGACTCATAGAAAAGACGGATGAGTTTATTAGTTTGGCTACTACGGTCTGTCAGTGGAAGAAAAGGTACATTTTAGTCTCAAAACTCTTTTGGGCCTGTTCTGTCAGGGAGAGCTACATGAAAAACAAACAACCCAAACCAATATTAAAAAGCACCGTTTTAGCATACCTGGTGGCTTCTGCCAATTTAGAGATTTCTCTTTTTCTGCCATGTGTCCAATGCCATATAAAATAAAGGAGGCCGAGTGGGCAGCAGGCAACGCCCCCGCGGCGCTGAGCAGCCGGGCATCCGTGCTGGCAGCCGCAGCTCAGGGCGCCCTGGGCTTCGGTGCTGACCAAGAGTGAGAGAGCCAAGGAGCATTTCTGCTCTGGGTGCCTAACGGCATTTTATTCCTGGATAATCTGGATCTACAGAAAGCAAGGGATGGCCTTATATTGTTTTCTACATCACCCACAATTTTAAATAATTTACAAATTTCTTATTTTTTGCAACCAGAGAGTTGGCATTCTGGGGACAGAGTATAAATATAACTACATAACCCAGTGTAAATAGAGTATAATTAGAAAGACATGTGAGTCTAACTTACCTTGATATCCTAGATACTCTCGCTCTCAGTAGACAAGGTTCAGACTATATACACTGGGCATTTCTACAGATTGAACAGCAAGTGGCAAGTTTAGTCCATTAAAAAAAACAAAACTCAAACAAACAAATCCTTCAGTTCCCTACTGTTTTATTTGTTTGGTTTTTAAGCAGCTGGCCACAATTGCCACGGAAGCATAAATATTTTTATGTACTAGTGCATTAAGTACAAGCACATTAGCTTGGAGGGATAGTTTTTGAAGAGCACAAAGCCATCTAAAATCATGTCTATGAAATATTTACAATTTACCACAGAAACAGGCCCTGCCATCTAAAAATATACTTGAGACCAGCCCTGAAATTTTTCTCCTGTGATCCTGTTCAGACAGACAGACTTGATAAGTTCGGTTTTCTTATGTAGAAAAAGAAACTAAAGGAGAAACAAACAAAAGACTTAACCTAGCAGCTCACAAGTGGGAAACAAACTACTATTTATTAAAATATTTGGTAACACTCATAGTGCAGGCTCGAATGCTCTCAATTCGATGTACTTCACAGAATGCTTTTACACCTTTTCAACGACTGGTCTCCCCCAATCCTCGAAAGCTTACTTTTATTCGGTACAGTTAACAATTAGTATGTGTTGAAATTACTGTAGCTGTGTGTCCTGGTACAATTCACAAGAATAACTAAATACTAGAAATGTTGATAAAATATTCTGGAGAGGCTGCACCCAGAGCCTTTAATCTTATATGAACAAAAGCCTGTGCACAAACACATTTTATACGTGCTTTCAGGGAGGCCCCAGGCTCCCTGGGCTCCCTAATCCCCGCAGATTAAGAGCTCCTTGGCTGGGAGGTAACAGAAGACTAAGGCGTCCCTACTTACCTCCCCATTCAGACCTCTGGTCCCATCACAGCCACACTGGTGGGAAGCAAGGTGGACGCTCGGGCATACTCTGTCCCAGCTGCACGGCGATCAGACATGTTGTAAGGAGTGTCATCATAGGGAAGAACGAATTTCATTCCACAGTGGATGTTTTGTTACTTTAACCTCTGTGTTCTATTGCCTTCGCTTTGAGTTAAGAATGTTGCCTCTAGCCTGAAATAGGCAGCATAGTTCATTCTCAATGCTCTAACCCTTAAGGGGATAACACTTTCCATCCATCTAGAGATAAATTTGCAGAACAGACAACATTTCTTTGTTGGAGGTTTACAGGAACACCGTGACACCTTCGTGGACAAAGGATTTTCCTGCGCCAAGAAGTTTGCAGCAACCAACCTCGACCCCCTCACCTGGCCTTTCAAAATGCTTTGCTGAAAGCCTTTGGGGAGTTTGGGCTTTTGTTGGGCACAAGCCACCCATCTCCTTGCGTGGCCCTGCAATACACCTTTCTCTGCTACAAACACTGACATTCCACTTGCTTGGCCGCGCTGGGCATCGAGCACAGGAACCTGTGTTCGGTAACAGGAGAAGACGTGTCACACCGCACCTCTGCTTCACACATTCTGCTGGGCTTTGTGCGATGGCTCAGAAGGAGATTTAGACAAAACACAAAGAACAGCACCAGCTCACTTCACCAATCCACATGGGAATAAACGCCAATATTTACTGATCTTTTGGTATTCCAAACACCGCCGCCATGCATAACCTTGGCCTATTATTTTTCACTGCTAGTAAATTTATGGAATAAGTTTCAAAGGGATGTGAAACCTGGACTTTCTCTAACTGAAAAAACAGTTGATAAGATGTTACTATGTAAAGATGGTGAGTAGCTGAGTCCTTCTGAGGAAACTAGCAATGAGACTTCTGCTTTCTTTAAACTGTAACCTCTCTATCAGACCTCATCTCCACCTGTGTTTAAAAATATTCCCCAATCTTGTCTACCTTCAGAAAACCTCCATAATCTGCTCTTCTTCTGAGCACTGCCCTTTATTCTCACCCAATCACAGCCTGACCTGGTACATACCTCCTGTCTCTACCTTGCCCTCTGCCCATCATTGCTCATCTCACTCCATTAGAGCTGGACTCCACATGCCAGATAACCTCCGGTGTATAGAGAAATGGATCATGGATGATTCTGAACCATGGAGCCTGGGAGCCCAGGAGAGATGGGGCATCCACAGGGGTTATAACTGAGGGGAAGAAGAGGGAGAGGAATGAGGTTTCATGCATGGTAATTATTCAGGGGAACATGCTACAGAGCCCAGATTCGGGGACAGGTTAAGTCAGGTTGCAGGTAAGTCCTTGGGAGCTGGTGCCCAGTAATGACGGCTGAACTGGTAGGCAGGGGCTCCAAAGGGAAGAGCGAGGGTGGAGGCTGCTGGGAGTGACGGGCCGAGCACACATCGGACCACGATGCATCAGAGAAGCAGGAAGGCATAATAAGCATCCCAAAGGAAGGACAGAATGTCATGGCAATGAGCATGTGATTGTAGTGACCTGTGTCACAGAGGGTGGAGAAGAATTGAAAAGAGGTAACAGGAAGGGAGATTAGATGTCATTGATAAACTCAGACAGGTGTTTCACGACAGGCCAAGGGCAGAAGACAGAGCATAGGATACACTGAAGGATGCATAAAAATCAATAAATACAAAACATACTTGTTCAAATCGAGAATTTGTTGAAATGCTCTTTCAAAGAATATAGAAGTAAAATTGCAGGTGAGAGGACATTGATGCTGAGGTGATGGCTGAAAAGAATGATTCCCCCGCCTTAAAAGGGATCCCGTCAGGAACATGATGTGCAGAGGCAAGCAAGGAGGCCACATGACACTGGTGAAATGATGGGACAGGGGACACATGTGTCAGGTGGAGACCCTGGGCCTTCTCTGGAGGAGGCGGTTCTTGCAGACACCACATGCCTGTGAGCTGAGAACGTCAAGTGGGAGATAGCTGAGTCAGTAAGAGTTACTTCAGCTGAATTGTGTTTGTAAGTGGTGCAGATAAAGCACAATACGAATGATCCTGGAAACAGGGCAAGGAGTGTGCAGCTCTGCGTGGCTGCCTACCACCAGACACAGCCTGCTGGCTTAGAATGAGCCCCTTCACCCCTGAACTCTTCTTACTTTTCCGTATTTTCTTTCTTTGTTTTAAAGCTACACATTCCCTAAAATGTCCAAGCAATTTCCTGGTGACTGTCTTACACAGAAGTAGGAATTCTAAGGTCTGGTTCCCTTGTACCCTTTCTATGTGACCTTCAGAAAGATGAACTTTTTCTTTGAGACAACGGTTCTGCAAATTTATAAATGAATTCATTTTCGCTCATGCTGAGCTAGACTGCTGAACTTGGCCTTCAGTCTCCTGTGTTAGAAATTGGCTCACTGATGTCATGAAAGCCCCTGCTGATTTCAGACCCTGTGATCTTGCTGGTGCCTCGCCTAGTGCATCCAGTCCAATATGATTTCTGGACCCTCGGTCTTCCCCCTGTGTGGGCCCAGGACATCTAATGTGCACTAAGAATGTAGACGAGGGTTCACATCAGCAGCAAATCTCAGACCACAGACTCCCAGCCTGAGCCAGGCCCTGACTCGACCCACCCCTCCCCTCCCCCCCCATACGCCATCATTTATGCCCCTCACTCAGGACAACGGAGCCACAGTGTTTTCTCACCATTCGGCTTTGGACCCATCTCCAACTTACTGACCTTGCTCTTCCCTCTGCATAGGATACGCTTGCCCTAGACCTGCAAAGGGCTGCTGGCTTCTGCTCACCTGGATGGAGGCTTAGATGTTAGCTCCTCAGAAAAGCCTCAGGGCCCCCCTCGTCTAACACTGGGCCCTCCCAAGCCAATTGCACATTAGTGTTTTCTCTTTGCCCGTCACATCTTAAATGCCATCTGTAATGAAGGAGGCTGAGTCAGCAGCAGAGAACGCCCCGCTGTGGTGAGACTGGCCTGCTGTCCCGGCAGCAGCGGCCCGGGAGCTCTGGGCTTCGGTCATCGCCAGTTTTGTGTTCTTGGTAGAGCTCTTCAAAGTTATTTTTCTTAGACTTTCACTTACAGGAGTCTGTGTACTCCACCCAGCAACTTGAGAGCAGGGTCTCTATTGTGTCCCCAGTGTGTACAATTCTCAGAAAATGTGCTGAAGAATGAACTCAAGGGACCTTAAGGTCCCATTCGTCCAGGCCTCTCAGTGACGGAGGAGTTAAGTGAGCTGCTATAGTCTCTCAGCTGGTCACCTCTGGCCAATCCAGAGATGCTCACTGCACATTTCAGAACAGAAACAACTGCTAATGACTACACAAAAACATGAGTGCTGAGATCCAGGAAAAAAATATTCTCTACCATATCAACTGTGGGAAAGTGTATTACAAATAGACAGCAGAAATGTGTAGATGGTGAAGTATCTGGAGAAATGTTGAATGCAAACTTTGATAACGAGCAACAAGTAATAAAGCATCCCCAGTTCAGTGGGTCAGTGCTTGGACATATGTAAGCACTACTGAGCGAGCGTGTGTTTCTCAAAACAATGAAACCTTGTACTCAGTAAGAATGGGCCAGTTTTCCTTCAATACATTCATTATTGATCAGTTAGTGACTTTCTGTCTTTATGAAGTTGTAAATATACTTAGAAACACTGGGGTTAATCAGGAACTAACTTAGAATGGTAACTAACAAGTAGAACACAAATGATGTTAACTGTTATATTAGTGTTCAAATATGTATGCATATGTCAAGGATGAATGGCCACGAGAATAAACACATGATTTGTGATTAAACTCTGATTCTTCGATTAATTCTATTGCTGTTAAATGTCATTTAATATTTTCCTCATAACTGAAAAGAGAATTAATTTAATCTTAACAAGAGTGCTATTCCTGAAGAACTGTGTGTACCTGGACAGGAACATTCCAAGAATTAAGAGGCAGGCATAAGTTCATCACTTACTTTAGACTTTGTAGCTAAGGGTTTGCTTTGTTTTCTTTTGTTTATCCACCAAAAACCTGTCAATATCTCCATGACTATGTATGAAGGTGGAAGATGATTGCAGACATGGTACGAGTCCCACTTTCAGAATGTGTTCAAACACCAGAGGCGTGTACAATCATTCACAGAGAGACAACGCCCAGCCCCCCAGAGATCCATGTGTATGTCTACCCTCCAGAGGTTTCTGACAAGTGTTCATATATTGTACAATTATAAGATATTTGCAATTAGTCTACAATGATAATTTGCACTTGATAAAATAAAATTCATGTTTAAAACATTGTCAATTATAGGACTCTGAAAGATTATATATTTTCAGAATGATTGGGTTATTACAAATATTTTACAGAATTCTGAACCCTTGGAAAGCTATTCTGCAAGACGCAAGGAGAGGAAAGCTAGATTTCCTTTCCTAAGAGCAAGTTTTGCTCTTAAATACATTGTAAAATAATTACTTTTAAATTTAATTGTTTGAATTCTAAATTATGTTTTTGAAAATCAGTATCTTTTATAAGAATAGAAAATTTTCTCTACAAGCCTCTTAAAATTCCATTTCTCAAATATTTTATTTGAGATTTAATGTGTTTCCATTTTAAATGATATTAGACAAAATAATATCTATTTTGATTATTTTATTGGGATCCTAATTTTATTCTAATTTAATTTTAGATAATTCAGAACAATTCACAATAACTCGTTATTACCAGATAAATCAGCATTTCCCAGAATGTGTTATAGGCTACATACACTATTGATAAATTTCAATTAAAATGTACTTATAAATACAAAAGAAAAATACAAACTGTCTTTATCTATGTGTTTTCATTATGCAGGAATGTATTTTAAGAAAGAAACGGTGCACCAGATGCAAGAGTATACCAGGAAGTTGAAAGAAAATTCTTTTTATTTAATGTCAAAAAATAGTTTGATTCTAATTAGTTATTTTTGCTTTTATAAAATTTTCATATGTAAATTATATAGTAATTGTGTCATCAATGTGACCATTTTTGTAGCTTTCTTTCCTCTGAGTGTAAATGGATCTTATTAAATCCTGATAGTTTTCTATCAATAAATTATTATTGTTTTTTGATTTTCATGTTCAATAAACTTTGGCAAACACCGCTACGGTTAAAAGGGATGTCTCTAATGCAAAGGTCAAACTAGTTTTATGGTTTACTCTGCCCCATTTGTAGGATTGGAAATGCTTGGCAGTTTCTGCAGTTGATGCTAATTCAGATGGGAGCTGTATTCCAGTTATGCTAATTTGTGGTGATTTCTTGGATGAAGGAAGTCACCACATGAATTCCTTCTCAGCCTAATAATAACTGCACATTTGGTGGCTAGGTTTATTATGAGATATCGGAGAGTAATGTCATCAGTTTTACAGCTACCCAAGGTTTATTTCAAGGGGCAAAATTCACCAAAAGTTTACGTGCTTATTAAGTGTAACTCTCAGCATATAGTGGTAAGAAAATACTACTTTTCTAGAGAAGGAGCTGGCAGACTTTTCTAAAGGGCCAAAGAGTGAATATCTTAAACTTTGCCATATGACCTCTGCTTTATCCATCAAGTCTGCCATTGTATCAGGAAAGCAGCCACAGATAAAAGGTAAACAAAGGAGCTGTGCTCCAATGAAATATTATTTATAGACACTAAAATGCGAATGTCATATAATTCTCATATGTAGCAAAATACTTAAAGATTTTTTCAACATTTAAAAATACAAAAATCATTTTTAGCTTGCAGGTTGTACAGCACAGGTTGGGGGCAGAATTTGGCCCATGGGTTGTAGGATTTTATGGCCTGATCTATAGAGCCACAGTGGAAGGGACGCTTCTTAGAGACGAGCATTCTAAAACAAACAGATTGCACAAGAGCTGTGCATAACCTATGCTCTACTAAGGCCTGAAACACGTTCTGCAGTTTCACTTGGAGTCCTGCAAGTAAGGCTCCAGCTTCTCTGACAGCTAATGACCCAGGGGAGTCGAACAGCTATGTTCTGCTCCTAAAGGGTTTGGGGCTATGAGCCGCCCTTGCTACTCACAGACAATCCCTACAGATGACTCTGGTAATGTTAACTCAACCGACATCTTATATTGGCAGAGAACAGAAGGCATTCTGCAAAATATTTTTAAAGAATAATTTTTGCCCAGGATGGGAAATCTGGGCTCTTTCACACCAGAGATGAAGGATTAAAGAAGGGGCCTACCTGGGCACGAGTAGTTGGCTCCTGCCTTGTTGTCCAGTGCCAGCCCTGGGCTCAGGACAGACAGCACAGGGACCCAGCGCATCCCGCTCCAGTTCTCTGGCCCCAGCCTGGAAGCCAGCAGAGTGAGAAGTGTAAGCACACCTGCCCCCCAACCAGCCCAGAGCCCAGGGCGGCACCTCTGGCTGCTCCAGCAGGCAAAGAGCTAGCCAGGAGCAGAGAAAGGGGGTGGGGCCAGATGGCAGGAAACCATACATGTTGTAAACAACGGGGGTCTGTAGGCAGACAAAGAAAAGCAGGAACTTCTGGGCGGACAGAAAATGATACATTTTGGGATGACAAGTCTCCTGGAGGCAAGGGAAGGTGGGAAACCGGGAATCTCAGGCCTCTAAATGTAACCTTTTGCTCATTATGCCCTCATTACAATAAAATTAGCGTTGCAGATGAGAAGTTCCCATCCTGCACTGGGGCGGGGACACTTCCCACTAAGGCTAAATAAGGAGGAAACTCCCACCTCCCCTCAGAAAGGTGGAGCTGGGTGAAAATCAGGAAGTGCGACCCACAAGCCCCACCCTCCCCAATGAATACTCCGCCCCTTCATTTTCACGTCCCGTGTAAGCAGCCTGTCCAAGGGGCTCGGCGCCGCTGCTCAACTCCGTCGGCTCTCTGTGCCCCAGAAGTCCTCGCTGTGCCTTCTCCTTCTCCCTGCTGTCTCTGAATTTTTCCTGCGACAAGATGAGAACCTCCGGTGGTGAGGACGCGGCTGTGGATCCACCAGCCCTTCCTGCAGCTTGGCCGGCGGGTCTGGGAGGAGCCCCTCGGTGCGGGCGGAGACCAGGGCTCCCGGCCATGGCCTTTCTGCTCCGCTCCCCGGGCTTCCGGGCGGGGCAAGCGCTTCAGCTACAAGGAGCTCCGCTGCAGGGCCCCGGCCTGGAGCTGGAGGAGCGGCGGGAAAGGAGGCTTCGCCAACCTGTCCCGAGCCGCCCAGAGGCCTCCGCCCACAGGGAAGGCGGCAGAGGTGGGGAGCTAGCGGGCGGCATCGCGCTCCTCGCAGAAGGCCTTCCGACCCCAGGCTTGTCCCCAACGGGACCAGAACCACCCCGGCTTCCTGCACTCGGGCCGCTGCAGAGCTGGGCTCCTCTTTCCCCCGCGGGCCACTCGCTCCCACCTGGGCCTCCGCCTCCGCTCCTCCGGGAACTCGGAGCCCTGAGATGGGCCAAAAGAGAGAGGGGCTCAGGGGCCGCTGTCCCAGCAGCTCCTTCTTTCCCCAGAGGGGCCTCTTCAGGTGCAGGGGTCCGTCCAGGGGCTGATGGGACTGGGCACCAGGAGTGAGGTGCTGTCCTCCCACGTCCTGCAGGGTGAATCCAAGTCCCCCTAAAACAGAGTTCCCTCACTGAGTTTACAGATGATCTCTCTATCCAAAACTTTCTTCCTTTTCTTTGTCACCTCTGACCTCAATCCTGTGCTAACTGAACACTCATCAAGCAGAGTCAGGTGACTACACTTCTGTTGTGAACATCATCAGTGTATCAGTTGCTGTTGTAGATGTCATCGTTCACTCCAAATTCAGGTTGTTTCTCCAGGGCAAGATAAGCTCAAAGACCCCTGAGCCGGGGAACACCTGGCCTGAGAATCATAAACCAGAGACAGCCTGACTTCTGAAGTTATGATGAACAAATGTCACATATAGTATGGGATTAACAGTTACACAATTCTGTTCATAAAAAAGGTAACTAACCAGGATTTACTGCATAGCACAGGAAATTATATTCAATATCTTGTAATAACCTATATTGGAAAATTATATATATATATATATATATATATATATATATATATATAACTGAATCACTTTGGTATACACCAGAAAGTAACACAATATTGTATCAATAAGTCAACTATACTTCGATTTCTTAAGAAAGGAAAAGAAAGAGTCACAGACATGTCAAATGATGATGATTAATGGCAGCCTCTTTTTTTCTTCCCTTTAAAAAGGCCGCTAACTCAAAAGCCAAATTGGAGTGTAACTGTGGCTTGTCTCCTACTCCCTTGCTTGGAGATCTCTAAATAAACCCTTACTTTGATTAAAACACCTGCTGTCAGTTGGGCTTTCTGCACCTCAGTCACATGAGCCCTTGCTCCATAAGAAGAGGACCTCAGGTTGACAGTTCCAGAGCTTGGAGTGTCATCGACGGAGATGGTCTCTGAAGGGTGCAGGTCCGGGGACCTCCCAACTCATAGTCATATCCCCAGGGTCCCCATGACGCTTGAGCTGCCGTCCCCACCCCCACCAGGGGCGGCACAGTGGGCTTCGGAACGCCTGGGAGGAGCAGAGAGCTGTCGAGGCCCTCCTTGCTGGGCCCAGAGAATGTGCCTGTCCCCTTCCCTTGTAGCAGCCTCAGTGCACTAAATGAAAGTGGGCTTTAGTATCTGTAACTCATATTTTAGCTGTTCATTATATTCTGAAATGTTAAAAAGAAACTCTTTAATTGTGTTGTCAATATAAATATTCTCTAAATCAATCTATATTAGGAATAGAAAAGAATTTTACTTGAACCAAAATGAGGTCTATAGCTCAGGAGAGATACATTCTAGAAGGACCTGAAATGTGTTCAGCCAGACTACAAGATTGGGGAGACTTATAAAGGCAAAAACCTCAAAATGACATAAGTTGATTGTCAGGAATTATATGTATACGTATTTTGATGTAATGGTAAATGGATTTGCTTTCTGACCTTTCATTGTTATCATATAGTGTATAGAAACGCAGATCTCCATGTTTCAATTTTGTATCCTGCAAACTTACAGAATTCATTGATGAGCTCTAGTAGTTTTCTTGTAGCATCTTTAGGATTTTCTAGGAATAAACCTACCTAAGGAGACAAAAGTCCTGTACTCCAAAAACTATAAGACAGTGATGAAAGAAATCGAAGGTGACACAAACAGATGGAAAGATATACCATGTTCTTGGATTGGAAGAATCAACATTGGTAAAATGACTATACTACCCAAGGCAATCTACAGCTTCAATACAATCCCTATCAAGTTATCAGTGGCATTTTTCACGGAACTAGAACAAAAATCTTAAAATTGGTATGGAAATAGAAAAGACACTGAATAGCAAAAGCAATCTTGAGAAAGAAAAACAGAGCTCAAGGAATCAGGCTCCTTGACTTCACTCTATACTACAAAGCTACAGTGATGAAAACAGTATGGTACTGGCACAAAAACAGAAATATAGATCAATGGAACAGGATAGAAAGCCCAGAAATAAACCCACCCACTTATGGTCAATTAATCTATGACAAAGGAGGCAAGACTATACAATGAAGGAAAGACAGTCTCTTCAATAAACTGGTGCTGGGAGAACTGAATAGCTACATGTAAAAAAATATGAAATTAGAACGTTCTTTAACACCATACACAAAAATAAACTAAAAATGGATTAAAGACCTAAATGTAAGATTGGATACTATAAAACTCTTAGAGGACACTATATACACTATACACTAAATATAGACAGAACACTCTTTGACATAAATCAAAGCAATATCTTTTACTATCCGTCTCCTAGTGTAATGGAAATAAAAACAAAAGTAAACAAAATGGAACTAATTAAACGGAAAAGCTTTTGCACAGCAAAGAAAACCATAAACAAAATGAAAAGATAACCCACAGAATGGGAGAAAATATTTGCAAATGATGCACTGACTAGGGTTTAGCCTCCAAAATTTATAAACAGCTCACACGGCTCAATATCAAAAAAACAAACCACCCAATGAAAAGATGGGCAGAACACCTAAATAAACATTTCTCTAAAGAAGACATACAGACGGCAAAGAGACACATGAAAAGATGCTCAACATGGCTAATTATTAGCAAAATGTAAATCAAAACTGCAATCAGACATCACCTCACACCAGTCAGAATGGCCAGCATCAAAATATGTTCAAACAATAAATACTGGAGACTGTGTGAAGAAAAGGGAATCCTCCTACACTGTTGGTGGGAATGTAAATTGGTACAGCCAAAAATGATACAAATAAACTTATTTACAAAACAGAAACAGACTCACAAACTTAGAAAATAAACTTATGGTTACCAGAGGGGAAGGGTTGAGGGGTACAGATTGGGAAGTTGGGATAAACACACACACACTGCTATATTTACAAAGATCACCAACCAGGACCTACTGTATAGCACAGGGAACTCTGCCCAATATTCTGTAATAAGCTAAATGGGGAAAGAGATTTGAATAAAATAGATACATGTATATGTATAACAGAATCACTTTGCTGTCCATCTGAAACTAATACAGCATTTTTAATCAACTATAAGCCAATATAAAATAAAAATTTAAGAAAACAATTATAATTGGAGCTGGCAAGAGGTAAGGGTGCCTATTAAGAAAGGATTGGTTGGTGTTTGAAATTGTTGCATAGTTACAAGGGGAGACCTGGAGACCTTAAAGTTGCAGGTGGCAGCTGCCAGCAGATACTGTTTTGAGAATGGCTCTTGATGTCCTTGAATCTGATACTGTAACTGGGAAGAACAATCTGACTTCATATTAGATCTGTTTGTTTTTTGTTTGTTTGTTTTCTTACTGTAACCTATATAACCTATTGTTTTTGCTTCAAGTTAAAAATGTTGCCTATAGCCTGAAATATACAGGATAGCCCATTCTCGATGCTCTGACATTTAAGAGTGTAACACTTTCCCATTCATATAAAGATAAAAAGTTGCAGAACAGAGAATAACATTTCTTTTGTTGGAGGTTTACAGGAACATCGTGACCTGACCTTCGTGGACAAAGGATTCCTGCGCCAACAACCAACCTCACCCCTCCTTAAGCTTGCCCTTACACATGCTTAACTGAAACCCTTCAGGGAGTTTGGGATGTTTTGAGCATGAGCCCTCCCATTCTCCTTTGCATGGCTCTGCAATAAACCTTGGTCTCACTCTGCATCAGGCACATGAACTTGTGTTCGCTAACAATACAGGTCAGAAAACTCAAGTTTTCACTAATAAAAGAATGTGTTTGAAACCTTGTCTACAGTGGCCACCCGGTCCATTTCGAAAGCCTAAACCATAGTTGTTCCATTTTACTTTTAAATGCATTTTTTTCTTTAATGGTTAATAGCAGATGTACAGTGCATGTTGAATAGGCTACAAACAGGCTCTTTGGGATAGCCTAAATTTCAAGTCATGTGTCAGCCAGAATGACTTCCCCATACCTTAATATGTGAAAATTTCTTCCATCAGTGTAAAACAAAGTTTTTTCAAGTTGTGCAGAAAGGGTAGTTTGGTCAACAGAATAATGGCTCTTCAGAAAGCCTATGGCCTAATTGCCAACACACAAATATATTACCTCATGTAGCTAAAGGAACTTGTGTGGGTGAGATTAAATTAAGAATCTTGACTTGGACAGGGTCTCCTGGATAAGTTTTGTGGGTGCAAAGCAATCACAAAGGTCTTCAGCTATGAAAGAGGAAGGACAGAGAGTCACAGCCAGAGAAGGAGGTGTGAGGACTGGGGCAGAGGTGGAAGTGCTGTGATTGCTGGCGGGGCCAGAAAGCGAGGAAATCATGTGGCCTCTACAAGCCGGTGAAGGCAGGGAACAGACACTGCAACAGATCCTCCAGAAGGAAGAGACCTGCTGACACTTTAAAGCTAGCACAGTCAGATCTATTTTGGATTGCTAACCTCCAGAAATGTAAGAGAAGGAACTTTTGGTAATTTGTTACATCAACAACAGAAAACTAATACAGGTATTTAAGTGTATCGTTTTTATTTTTATAATTTTATTTATTTATTTATTTATTTATTTATTTTACTTTTGGTTGTGCCGGGTCTTCGTTGCTGCATGCGGGCTTCTCATTGCGGTGGCTTCTCTTGCTACGGAGCACAGATTATAGGCGCATGGGCTTCAATAGTTGTGTCACGCGGGCTTTGTTGCTCTGTGGCATGTGGGATCTTCTCGGACAAGGGCTCAAACTCATGTCCCCTTTATTAGCAGGTGGATGATTAACCACTGTGCCACCAGGGAAGCCCTAGGTGGATCTTTTTAAAAGCAAAGTATAACACTGTTTGTGGAATGTCCTTGTATTTGGGAGTTAGAAGGAGGAAGGGTCCCACTGATAATGTTTCTCAGGAAATCAATGTAGAAGCCACTCTCCTAAGAGGGAGGGGGAGATGTGGGCAGATGCTGCGGATCCTCCTGACAGCAGGGGTGTTGTGAGGAGAGGAGGTTGAGGGGGCCAAGCAGAGAGGGACTGTGGGCCTTTCTTAGAGCCTCTGCGGGCATCTCTGCTGAAGAAGGAGGCCTTCCTAAGGTCTGTGCATTCGCACCTTAACCAGCAGCCGAGCACAACCATCAGAAGTTGAGGGGTGGAGAATAGAAGTGAACCAGGACTTCCCTGGTGGCCCGGTGGTTGGGAGTCCACTTGCCAGTGCAGGGGACGTGGGTTCGATCCCTGGCCTGGGAGGATCTCACATGCTGAGGAGCAGCTGAGCCCGCGAGGCACAGCTGCGGAGACCCTCGCGCCTAGAGCCACAGGTCCGCAACAGGAGAAGCCGCCGCGGTGAGAGGCACACGAGGATCTAAGGAAGCCAACAACAAAAAAGTGAACCATGGGAGTTAGTTAATTAACTAATTAATTATTAAAATGTTTCAGTTTTGTTTCTTTCTCTTCCTCACTACACTTGATAGAAAGTGACAGCTGTGTTTTATTTAATGCTTTAACAATCTTTTATATTATATATTTTTTATTATTATTAATTTTCTTATTTATTTTATTTTTGGCTGCATTGAGTCTTTGTTGTGGTGCACGGGCTTCTCATTGAGGCGGCTTCTCTTGTTGCAGAGCAAGGGCCCTAGGCTCTCGCGCTTCAGCAGTTGTGGCTCGCGAGCCCAGTAGTTGTGGCTTGCAGGCTCAGTAGGTGTGGCCCACGGGCTTAGTTGCTCCGCAGCACATGGGATCTTCCCAGACCAGAGTTGGAACCCGTGTCCCCTGTATTGGCAGGCGGATTCTTAACCACTGAGCCACCAGGGAAGACTTATATATTCTTTTACTTTTCAAAAGATTATGCAAAATATGTGGGAGACTTTTCACAGTTCATTTCCCAATCCTGAATTAAAGGTGCTTGTGTGAGGTGTTGCTCATCCATTTAGACATGAGGATGTTGCTAGGAAATGCACAAGGTGGTCCTGAATTACACAAACATTCCCATCCTAGCTCTACCCCTTCCTATTTGTGTGATGTTGGACAGGCCACCTAACCAACTCTAGCCTCACTTTCCTTACTTCTAAAGCAGAGATGACCATACAACTATGTCATAGAGCTGTTTGGAGAGTTACATGAGATGATGTATTAACTAGCACTTATCTAAGACCATGCAGCAAACACAGTAACCCCAATGAATGATTGGAGATAATTGTGTCAATTGTCTAAATAGGCCCCAGGGTGGTCACTCTTAGTGCTGGATTCTGGTCCTGCTTTGGACCCTCTTCATCTCTCATGGTCTGTTTCTACCTCTCCATCCCCTCAATCCACAATGGCCTAATGACTTCCAGCTGAAACTCTGTGTTCCCTTGTCTGTGGTTAGAGTGGTGGGTGGGAAGCAGCCTTCTGTGCCCACCTGAGCCCTTACATGCAAGATCTTGTTTAATTCTCTTAACATAATTTGTAATACTTTGATTATTTTCATATTTAATGAGCCTGTTTTCTGGGCAGAATATCTTGGTAAATTTTCCATATTTACTAGAAAAAATATTATTTTATTCTGCAATGATTTGGTGGAGAACTCTATAAATGTTCATTACTTCAAGGTGAATAGTGTCATTCAAATCTTCTATATACTTACTGATTTTTTTTTTCTTTCTCTGGTCTAGATGCTATAACAACAAAGATGATTTTAATTATGTATTTTCATTTTTTCAACCTCTTTGTGCACCATACACTTTTCTATTCCATCTAATAAGTTTACTGAAAATATATAAATTCACTTATAGGATGTCACAGGCAATTATAAAGTATAAATTATGCTCATTAAAGTAGAATGAATACATTAAAAAGATAAACCAGTTTATTAACTGTTTATTAACCAGTTTATTAATTAATTCATAATGTGATTATTATTTAACCTTTTAACATTAAAAACCCGATTTCTCTTCTGAGTGTCATTATTTATAAATGAGGATAACCCAAGACTTTATAAGAAGTTTATGAAATTTAACTTCCTCATCTTGTCAATCAATGTTGCCAAGGAGAATTTTCAATTATTATAAAGAAAGAACAGAACATCGATTAGTGGCCAACTTCTGTTTTCCATTCAAAACATTGCTTTTACTTCAATCATAAATATTGACAACATTTACTTTGGTTGTTTCCCTTTGATAATTGATATACCTGAAGATTATGTTGAGGGGTAACAGAGCTCCTTATGTTGGAGATTTTTAGAAGTCTAAGGATAATACAAAAAAATTAAAACTTACACTTTTACTCGGTTCATGTGTTCATAGCCTCTGTGTCTGTAGGCACAAATATTCTCACACTATGTCCACATGTCTTTTCTTTAATCCCTTCAACTAAGATCAATTTATAATTTAAACATTGTCAGAAAAAATATATATCAATAAATAACCACTGTCAGACACTGGGGTGGAGGGAGGGTCTGCACAGCTGTCACCTCACAGGCCAGAGAGGATTTCTGAGCTTCCTCTTCAGGTAATTATCCTCCCTTCCCCAGGAGAAGGTGTCTGGAAGGTCCCCTTGAGGGGATGAGATGGGTGTGAGACTTGTGGGATGTGCAGGTGATGAGCAAGATGAAGAGCATTCCAGGCAGAAAGGACAGGAGCAGAGGTTGGAAAGAGCCCGGTATGTTCTAGGGTGTGAGAGGAGGTTGGCATCATCAGATGCAGGGAACCATGGGGAGAGGGTCACAAGGGGAGCGGCAGAGATGGGCAGGATCCCCAGGGGGCGGGGTGTTATCAAGGATCTGTGGATAATGCGCCCCCTCCTTTTCATGATATTATCCTCATGTGTCTGTTTGAAAGCTTCTTTTCTATGGCTAAAAGCGAGCGAGCGAGAGAGAAACACAATTAGGAAAAAGAATATGGAAGATATAACTGCACGTATGCACGAGAGAGCACAACACTCGGAGCGTGAAACCTGGGGTTTTGGTGAAACAGTGACCCAGAAAATGAGAACAAAACCTTGCCGTCCCAGCATGCAGAAAAAGCAGCTAGTAAGACACCACAAATAGCAACTTCATTACCTCAATTCAGCTAATGTTTACGATTTTGTCTGGGCAGGTCCCATGTTAGACACGGAGTGGGATACTGAGTAGAGTGGCCACAGCCTTGGGCTCTGGTAGAAATCGGGAGGGGGCACCACGGGAGGAGCCTAGCAGAGGATGAGGGGAGAGAGAAATAAGAGAAAACCCTCGGAATCTAGCATTGCTGTTGGAATGCAGACACTCAAATACAGGAAAGTCTGGAGGATGGATTCTTGGTGGGGACCGGGGAGGTGTGTGCACCTGTGGGTTTATGTTTTGGAGAAGAGAAGGGGCAGAGCAGAGATGACAGATGTACTTTATAAAGTTGAGATCCGTTGTACTTTTCTTAACTTCTTGCCCATTAGCTTACTGATAATTATCTTTGTATTCCTGTTAGAATCACACTGGGAGATTCAAAACTTCTGTCACAGAGGACTCCACATCACGAGAACAATTAGGGCAGAGTGTGCAGGAGTGGGGCAGCCGGATGGCAGGATATTTAAACATTTACCTGAGTCTTTTATATTGCAGCCAGAGTTGAGGATCACAGGCCTCACCTCTACTTAGTAGGAAAGTCTAAATTGATGAAAATTTTAAATATTACTTTTCGGGGATATTCCTATTTTCTTTAGAATTTCAAAAAGAGTCTCAAAATACTAATTGGAGTCACCAACTGAATAATCGCCTTGGAGACTAAGAGACTCAGTTTGGGTGTTTTAGTGCCAATTGAATTAGAAAAAAAAAATCTAAACCAAACAAACAGACAAAAAAAAAAAAAAAAAAAAACAAAACCTCAAACATATAAGTATTGTTAATCTTGATATATTACTGCATTTACTTACCCAGAAAAAAATATGTAAAATGTATACTTTAGTTTATGAATGTAATCTGAAGGTTGTCTGGGCCTTACCTCTGCAATAATGAAGTAATAATAAAGTAAGTTTGTACTGATCCTACCAGCTCTCAAGTGCACTGGCCATGCCCAGCAGAGGCTCTCAGCTCTCATGGTCCATGGGGACTTACCCTCGACAGCATCCCTTAGGATTCTCGGAGACGGGCTGTTACACAACAACTTAACAGCTTTCATTGTCTACACACGACCTACTATGACTTGATTGTCCCTCCATCCTTAGTCGATGTTCATTTCTCCTTGGCCAGAGCCATGCTGCTCCCGCCTGGAGCAATCTTCCAGGAAGCCCCTGCCTGGGGGCTGAACTCTGCCCTGACACGTGAGACCCCTCTCCCCTCCAGACATGCTTCTCACTGCTCCTGTCACGCTGTTCCAGGCCCCCCTCCCCAGCAATTCCTCCTGCTGCCTCACGTGCCTCTGGGGCTGGTGAGCCTGTCACACAGGGAGGCTGTTCAGAGCTGCCGGTTCAGCCCCTGCTGCTTCGTTTACCACCGACATCATCTATATCTGGAACTCCAGTTTCTGCACTGACCACACGGGCCACCGCGGCCTCTAAATCGCTCCCTAGTTTCTTCCCGGTTCTTATTTGAACCTCATGCTCACTTCCACATTGTCACTATGTCCACGATGTTCTGCTGTATTGTGCCTCACAAAATGAAAAGTTCCCAGGACTTCCTTTTTCCTGCTGAACTGAAAATATGATTCTCTTACCCTATATGCATTTATTAGACGGTTCACTGGTATTACTCATAGCTTTATTCCCACTTGGCATTTGGATTGTTTGGGTCAGGGTCATGTCAAGTAACAGCCACCAGGTTTGTCTAGAACAACTGAACCCCTCTGATTATTGGCCTTGTTCCCAGGACTGTCTCATGAGGTCACACATATTTCCCACGGGGACTCTCTCTGAGATTCTCCAACCATGCTTCCCCTTTTGTTCACTTTCTGTCTGCAAAGTCATCAATTACACAAGGGCAGTATGAATCCTCACTGTGGAAACAGGTCTAGGATATTGGGTGGGGACTGCTGTCAACACCTCAGTCAGAGGCGCTGGCCAACCCCACCTGAAAGCCACTGCAACCGGAGAGCATCCTGCTACATGAAGAGTAGCTGGCTTGAGTTATTTTATTTTCTCTTTTCTTTTTTTAAACACTAAAGTCATTTAATAAATTATATTGCTTGGGATTTTATTTATTTTAGGATAATTTTAAATTTCAAAGAGGAAGTAAATCAACATTGTCATTTTATAATTGGGAAAAAAAAAACAAACACACTGAAGTCCATAGCTGTGTGAGGGGTAGACTGAATCGGGATAGAGAGGAAGAGAGCATGTATTGGAGTATTATTGGGAAAAATAATAGAGCTCTGGACTTCCCTGGTGGTGCAGTGGTTAAGAATCCACCTGCAAATGCAGGGGACAGGGGTTTGAGCCCTGGTCCGGGAAGATCCCACATGCTGTGGAGCAACTAAGCCCGTGCACAACAGTGACTGAGCCTGCACTCTAGAGCCTGCGAGCCACAACTCCTGAGCCCACGTGCCACAACTGCTGAGTGTAAGCGCCTAGAGCCTGTGCTCAGCAACTAGAGACGTCACTGCAATGTGAAGGCTGCACATCACAACGAAGAGTAGTCCCTGCTCACCAGAACTAGAGAAAGCCCGCACACAGCACCGAAGACCCAACACAGCCAAAAATAAATAAATAAATATATAAACAAAAAATAATGCAGTTCTGAATGAGGGAATTAAGTGATATTTTGAAGGTAGAATTCGTAACATCGTCTGTGGTCCTAGAATCCAGGTCTGAGACTATCTCTCCAAAGTTCCACGATTTGTCTCTTCCAAATGATCTGTCTACAGTGATAGTGGTTCATATGTATTGAGAAATTACTCTTTTAGGTCATATGCTAAATATCTCCTCTCTATGCTCTCCTCTAACCTTTTGTATAGCCCTGTTGATTAGGTGCTATCATCAACGTATTACAAATGAGAAAATCCAGGCTTAGAGGAGTTAAGTTAATATATCCTGTGTCACAGAGTAAAAGAGTATCAGAACTGGGTTTGGTCAGATCGCCTATCACAGAACAATACCCAGGGGAGCTGTGATTATTATGTAACTAATAATATAGGTGCAGTGAAAACACCCCAAGAAATAAGATATTCTTATATAACTTACATCTCTGCCATGGTCACACCTGCCACCTCAGCAAATACTATACTTCTATTTATCAAAATGTCAAGTGTAGACAATGTTTATTGATTCTTCTGTTAATCCATCTGGAAAGTATACATTAGATGTCAGAAACTCACCAGCGCTCCCTGTGGTCTCTCGTGGCCCCTTTCAGCAGATCACATGTTCCAACAGCATGCAGAGTTTGCCAAGAAATGGGATTTTGCTCCCTGACCCTCCTGACGTCTCCTTGAATCCTTTTTTTCTAATTCTCCTGATCCTATTTCTCTAACTTCTATGCCATCTTCACAAGCCACTTACCCTCATCAAGGAGAGGCCGTTTGGTACCTTACCCAGTATTTCTTGCTCTTGACCTCAACTCTACTGTTGGCGCTTGTTCTCCCCTTGACTTGCTGCATTTTTGGGAACTCTCAGCTGAATTGGCCCTAGAAACTCCTCCTCTCCCTGTTTGTGTATATTGTCAACTCCCAACCCAGATGCCATGAGGGATGCAAGATGACACATATCCATGTGCCCGCAAAGACCTTGCAGTGCGGTGGGGTCATGAGCCACGTCCCTCCTGAGCCGCTAACATTGCAGAGTCAAGAGTCTTAGTGTCTCTTGACACTAAGACACAGGCTTATAAGTAAAGGTGTAAATATACACAAAACCCACTCATGTTAATTCCCCTTCAGAACAAATTTGGTTATGAATAGATTAAAACATGATTGTTTATTCTAGAGCAGAAAAATGCATGTGTGTGAAACTACATCATTTAGATATTTATATCACTACTGCTCCTGCTAGGAGAGAAGCCTGAAGCAGGAAAACTACGGCAGAGCAATGGAAAGGGTGATCACAGTTAATGAGTCTAGTTTCGCTTCAGTCCATTTTCAGGCTCAGCAATAAGTTTTGCTTTGGGATCTGTGTGATGTCCAGGGATGTATAAAATATTTTTTCTTATTCTCCTACTTACAACCAATTATCTGTATTCAAGAAGGGGAACAACTGAAATTCTAAATCCATGATTCGGACACATGCCATTACCACGAATTCCAGGGAAGTATCTGCCCTGGGAGAATCTGCTTAACTGAGCAGAAAAGCTACGAGGCTCCTGTCTCCTCTCTGCCATAAGGTCTGCATGAAAGGTCAAGTGAACTGTCCCTGAGCCCCTTTACTTTATGCTCACCTTGGATCGTGTCCCCGTATGTCCCAGTGCTCTGAGGCAAAAAGTGCACAGAGATGAAGCTAGGGAAGGAAACACAGTCTTCCCTGAGCCACTGGGATGGCCTAGGCTGTCCACACAATCACATGTCTCTTCTGGACCCTCTAACAATCTGGCCAGGATTCTTTGGTGCAAGGACCGTGCTCAGCATGTCAGCCCTGATTGTCACCAAAGACCAGGGAAAACAAAAGACTGAAAAGAAAGCACTCCAAGTGAGGGGAATCACACCCATGATGAACTTATTACAGTTGGGCTTCATTTGCTATAAAAGGAGTTAACTCTACCGCATGCGGTTAACAGAATCTGGTGACTAACAGAATTCTTGAGCTTGTCTTAAAGCTCGTTAAACACCTCACTGCTTGTAGCCCGCCTTCGGTGAGCAAGCTCACTTTAATTGTTTTGTTGCATGTCCTCCAAGCATTGCGTTGACTAAACAATAAGGTTTCACCCAAGTTCTTTTCAGGAACTTGGAGTCAGCTGCGTCTAATTCAAGCTTGAGCTGGCTAAGACTTGTTTGGAACACTGCCCCCAAACCTGGGCGTGTGCAACTGTCCCATGAATGACCACTTCAGGTCTGAGGACCAGAATTTCCACCCTCAGACCATGCTAAGTGCCTCCACTTTAGAGCCTACATCCCACGAAGAAGCACATTACTCATACGCCTCTGCAGAACACCAATTACCTCACCTTTCCCTAATTCCAGTCACCTTTTCCCAGGCCTAAGGCTACCCAGCTTCTTTATCTCTCAAATGTCTCAAGCCCCTGGCCTTTGGGGAGGGGGATCTGAGACTTGTTCTCCTTTCTTCTCTCTTGGATGCCTTGTGAATAAAGCCTTTCTTTGCCGCACCTCAGTGTCTCACGTTTTCGGCTTTCTTTGCATAGGACACAAGAACCTGGTTCAGTAGCAGGAGCACCCATGTTTCTTGTCTTGAGGTTGACCAAAGCTCTTCTTACCTGGGAGCGGAGTGGAGCAGGGTTGGCTCTTAACTTCCCTGTTGGATTAGGCTGGGTCACTGATGTTGGTTTACATTGAAGAAGTCTGGAATTCTGTAAATGAAGATGTATAGTGGCAAGTTCAGTTAGAATTTCTCCATATTACAAGTTTTAAAAATCCAAAAAGGAAGCACATACCCTCCCAGAGTCCATGCAAAAACAGTGCACTGCCCTGCTCGACATCCATGTAAGAGTCAGCCTGGGAGCCCCCAGCAGAGCTGAGTGTCAGGCAGAGACCAGAAGGAAAGGAGGACAGTGTGCTGGGTCCTGGTGGTGGTTATAGACAGACACCATAATGGGGGATCCACACCAAGGACCTGTAGGCTGACATGAGTGGGAAATAGTGAGAAAAAGTAACATTTGTTGTCAAAGCATTAGCTGTGAGAATGTCAAAAAGAAAGGGCTTGGAAAGGGCTATGAGACAGTGGGAAGTCCCAGGCTAGCAGCATGATGGAGAAGGAGGCGGCCTCTTTAAAGGAGATGATCTTTGGGGGCTTGTGACAGAAACACAGGATGCTGCTAAAGATGAACTTGTGGAACGTGATATAGTAAAAGGAATCAGAGGACATATCAGGAACAAAAAGAATCTGTACTGTGTAGCTGCACACAACCATGGCAGCCATCTAGGGCGCTCTCTAAATAAGAATCCAAGTCACCACCCACATGCTCTCACCACCTTCTCATTTCTAAACGCCATGACATTTGGTGGGTGAGGCTGGGTTTAAGGTGCAGGGGTCAGTGCCAACATATCAGGCACTGAAGTGGCTAATGTAGCCTTCTGAAAAAGCCAAAAATCTCTGGTTTCTTTCCTGGATCCGTAGATAAATGATACTCTGCATAGGGTTGATCTTAAACTTGTCTTTCAGATCTTCACTTACCCATCCATAAAGTACAGTTCACACCATCTCTCGGGCCAGCACAGACACTTTAAGTGTGACCCACCCACAAATTCTTCAGAGGCTCACAGAGTTGAAATAAGAAATCCCACCTGCTCATCCACCCTCATGATTCCATTCCTTCCCTTCCCACTGCCATTACCTGCATCACACTGGAGCCGGTCACTTGTCTTACCGAGCACACATGGGGTGGAAGTCACTTTCAGCGCATGGAAACTAGATATTTAATGGTGATTATATCAGGCATTCCATATGTCATCTCAAGCACTGGCCTACTTTATTTTTTCATAAAGGAAGTGGAGCAAACACCAAGAGTACCCACCCCAGTAATCCCTGATTTTCTCTCATTCTCCATATTTTTTTTACAGTATGAAATCTAAAGCAAGCAGTTACGGTAGAGTTGAGCACAGTAAAGCCACACCAAAGGACAATGTATCCTTTCCAGTGTCGCAGGTTTTCATCATCAGCCCTTGGATGAGTGTCACCACTGTCCTCTCTCAGCCAAAGACAAGCAACGGGGTCTCTTCCTTCAATAACCTGATGCCTCCTGAGTGTCAAGTGTTCCCCGCCTGTTTGCAGGCACATTGCAGGTGTTCTGCCGGGTTAATAAGGGATTGTTCACACAGGGCTCTCCCCACCGGCTTAACAGCATCTCAAGCACAAACCTGGACTCCACGTGACTCATATCTGGGGCTCCATCTCAGGCCCGATAACCCAGAATGCCCCGTTTAGTTTACAGACTACACATAAAAATTGTTCCTATGACATCCTTCCCGAATAAACTTGTTAGCCCATCCAAATGCATTCTCTCCTTTCGGTGACCCTTTCCCCCTTAAAGGGTGTGGCATAGGATCTTTCCTTCACGCCCCGCCTGCCCCAAATTTTCTTAGTTTCCCAGAAGGATCTGCTTTATCCCAGCAGAGACCAGCCCTCTGCCCTGTCTCCATAAGAGAGCTCAGTCATCAGCCATCAGTTCAAGCAGAACGTCCTTCCAGCAGAAGCACCGCAGGTTACCTGGCAGCCCCAGGTCACGAGCAGCTGCCACTAATGTGGGCAGAAACCCGTGGCCTCCTTCCCCGGCTACACCTCCTGCCAAGTCTCGCTCCCCCGAGAGTCATTATCCTGAAGCCTGACGTCTGTGCGCAGCAGCTCGTGGAAGGGAAGAGGTGCCCACAGGGCAGCAGATCCCCATCCTGTCCCAGCAGCTCCCATTTCTTGCTGTCACTTCCCACCGTCAGCCATGGACTCTCTTTCCAGCCTTCATAGGATCCCAGGACCTCCTTCAGAGAGTCCTTCTGCTGAGTCCCCAGCCGCCATTGGACCTCACCTACCACTGCTGTGCTTCCTGTCCCCTCAGAAAAGAGTTTCTGTTCTTTAAAAATTTTTGAGTTCAAAAAAATTGGTAATGATGCTTTATTCCCTTTTTTGTCCTTCTTCTTCTATTTTGTGTCTGACTTTGCAAACCATTGGAATGTTTCCAACACCCCTGCTCACTGAAAAGGGAGAATTTTCAGTTAGAGTTCAGAGAGGATCAGGGAAAGGATGATCAGGGCTTCGGCTGGATGGTCCAGGATACACGAGCACAGCAGTTACCCAGGGCCACCGGAAACCTCAAAGACCAGAACAGCCAATGTGCCCCTGAGCAATGGTGGTCGGTGCTCACTCATTGGCTGCAGAGGGTCTACGGGTCTCAGTGAGGTTTCCTGATGCCCACACCCTGCTGATGAGGGATAATGTCTCTCCACGATGATTCTCATCCCTCATCAGTAAACCCAGCCACGTCCCCTCATCCATGAAGCCGCAAACCCTCCAAGAACAGCCCTCTGTCCACCCTCTTCTCCTCTCTCAGCCAGAATGAATCTTGTCTCCTCTCCTGGGCAGGGTGGTCTGTGTCATTCTCCTCCTCTTTCCTCCTATTGCTGGGCAGGTTATCACTGTGCTGCTCTTCTATCAGAGTGTCCTCATTCTTATTTTCTAGGACCTTGTCTTCATTCATTGAATTTCACCTCTTGCAAATGAAAGGGATAGCTTTGAAAACAACTATTTCCCGTCTGGACTTAAACAGTTTATTTTGAAAATATAAAAGGAGAACATCGGACCATTCTTTCTCTTCGCATTCTTGTGATAAAAACCTAATCCTTTTTGAGGTAACATACATGTCTCTTACTAACTAGAGAAAGGGTCATATTGAAGAAAATCATAAATATATATATACAAAATTATTCCATGATATCCCCCTATGTCTCATTACAATCTAATATATAAAAAATCAAAGGAGTCTCCACGAAGGGTAATCTCCAAATGCAGCATTTTACTTTGGGAGAATAGGATCGAACACTCTAGAAAGTTTCCAGTGTGCAGCTCTTTGTAAATCATGCACTAAGCCACCAATGCCAGTAAACATGGTAATTCAGAAATGAGTAACAAATAAGGCTTGCTCAGATACTGTCAGCCAGGGGGGACCTTTTGGATCGTGTGATGTTTGACTCATTTCCTATAATCCTAAGTGTTATGGAGCTAGACACTATCGACCTTCCATTTTTCATGGATGTAATACTGAAACCATGTCCCTTCCTGGGTTAACAGAAAGTAGTGACTAAGAGAAATCTTTAAGCTTGCGTTACAGAGCAACAGATAAGGGAATAGCGTGTTGAAAACCTGCCTCTGCTGATTGAACTCACTTTAGTTATATTTTCCCTGTCTCTCTTTAATTCCATACACTCCAAGCTTCACGTAACCTAGGTAATATATAACAAAACACTTTAACCATCCCTGTAGATAACGCCTCCGACTATGGGTCACTATAGTAACAGGGAGGTTTAAGTAGTTTTAAAGGAACTTCGAGTTGGTTCCTGTTCAGTTCCATCTAACTAAGACTGGCTCGGACCCACCACCCCTACAACTGGGTCTGCCCAGGGGTCTGATGAATGACCATTTGATGTCAGAGGGGCATGTTCCAATCTCAGAACATGTTGAGTGCCTCCGTCTATGAACATGCATCTCATAGAAGCCTGTGATCCAGATACACCTGGGAACAACACTGATGACCTCACCTTTCCCCCACCGCCAATCACCTTTCCTCATGCCTAAAGTCGCCCTGCTTCTTCATCCTGTAAATATCTTGAGCCCTCACATTCGGGGAGGTGGATCTGAGATTTGTTCTCCTATCTCCTCACTTGGCTGCTTCATGAATAAACCCTTCCCTGCTGCAAACTTGGCGTCTCAGTGTTTGGCTTGCTGTGCATCAGGCAAGTGAACCTGGTTCGGCAACAATATCTGTTTTAAAATTTCAGATTTAAATTTAGGTAGAATTGACATAAAATTGTAAGATCTTCAAAGTGTACATCATGTTGATCTGGAATATGTATGAATGTGAAAAGATGCCCACCGCCTAGTGAATTAACACACCCGTCTCCTCACATATTTATCATTGTGTGTGTGTCAGAGAACATTTAGGTTTCACCCTCTTAGCAAATTTCAGTTACTAAAACAGCGTTATCAACCATAGTCACCGTGGTATACATTAGATCGTCAGACCGTATTCATCTTATACTTGAATGCCTGTTCCCTTTTAGCAACCCCTCCCTCTTTACCCCAACCTGGAAACCACCATTCTTTTCTCTGTTTCTATGAGTTTGGTTTCTCATGGCTATAATATCTGAGGGATGTAAGCAAATACAAAGTTGCTTTCTCAAGGTCATCCCTCCAATTGTGTGTTATCTTCCATGTTATGTAAAACCACGCTCAACCAAAAATGGATCAGGTCATGTCCCGAGAGGACTTACAGTGTGGAAAGCATTGCTTTGGGAATTAATCATGGGATTAATCAGTTTCACAACTTAGAGCAACCTAATTTGGCATCACACAAAAATGGATTTATTTATTGTTAGAAGGTTGATGTTAAACCAAAGCCATACAACTGGTGTATATAAAACTAGTCACCAATGGAAATTAGATATTTCTAGGGATAGATGGGATATACTTTTGGAGGATAACATGGGCTTTTTTCGAGCCTGTGCCGAAAAAGATTAGCCTCCAGCCATGACCCTTCTGGTATAAACAGACAAAGCAGCCCATCACCATGGTAATAAACATGCCAATTACGGCAACTATGGATGAAAGGAAGCTCTGATGACAAGATCTATTATTTATTTATTTATTTATTTATTTATTCTTTGATGTACGCGGGCCTCTCACTGTTGTGGCCTCTCCCGTTGCAGAGCACAGGCTCCGGACGCGCAGGCTCAGCATCCATGGCTCATGGGCCCAGCTGCTCTGCGGCATGTGGGATCTTCCCGTAGGACCGGGACATGAACCCGTATCCCCTGCATCGGCAGGCGGACTCTCAACCACTGCGTCACCAGGGAAGCCATATTTTTAAAGTATAGAACTACACAGAACAGTGATGCCAGAGCTGCTGTTTTATTTCACCGTGTTTACTTTTAGTTATGTGGCTGAGATTTAATGGGAAATCTTGTATAGAATCAATCTTTAATAAATCAGGCAGGCTTGTTTCATCTTCTCATCTCTTGGTCATTAGGACAAGACCAAAGTGAAATTCCTGCACACGGTGAAGTATATGGAACACTTAATAATCAATTCATCACAGAAGAAAACACTTTAAACCAGGAAGCACAAATGTGCAAGATCAACAATAGTAAGCAGTTGTAGCCAAGGATGGCTTTGTTTGAGATGAAGCATTCACCATCAGTAAGTGCATGAGCTTTTTATTCTGCTCTCTCCGGTGAGAATATGATTCCTCCTCCAAATATCTGGCTGTTGTGCAAGAGGTGGGCTCAACCTAGGCATGTCACTCATGTTGCCGAATGGGTAGAGATCAGCAATTTCAGAGAGCTTATGGATGGAAGCAGGGGCACTGCTCTACAATGAGAAGAGAGAGAGAGACAGTATGTGTATCAATTACGTGACTTATAGGTCAACCAGGAAGAGATTTTTTATCTCCCAGAAATGGAATCTTGAACCATCCAATTAGGAATCTCCTGATCAGGACTACTTAGGTTATCTGCCCGCAAGGCCCATCCCATCCCCTAAAGGAAAGGAACCTTGCAATTAGCAACGAGCCTGCTGTCAATCGTAACTCTCTTTCCTCTGCTCCCTTCCACCTGTAAAACCTCTTGCCTTCTTTAGCTCTTGGAGCTCATTTCTGTCTGCTAGACTGGATGGTGCCAGACTCAAGAATCACTGAATAAAGCCAATAGGATGTTTAACATTTGCTCAGTTGAATTTTGTTTTTTCACACTTTGAAAAATTGTCTACTGATTTGCCAAGATATACAGCATCAAGTTACATAAGTATCAATATGTGTAAGAAAAGATCTGTAAACTAGCTACATGTTAAGGGTAAATTGATCAGCTGAGGCACTTTTTCATCAATGAAGGGTCAGCACAGGTCCTGGGAAGAAACGGAGTGTGAACTTTGGTCTCGTGGAGAATGATGACAAAGACACGGGAAGCAGAGAGAAAAGCAACCCTGTGTTGACAGCAAATTCCCAGAACAGTGCCATGTTTGAAACAAAGGCTTTTATTTGGGGTTTGCTAGGACTGCAGCCCAGAAGACACACATCCAAGAAGCACTTGAACTGTGTTCTCACAGACTACAAAATGGGGAAAGTGTATAAAGCCAAAAAATTGCGATGTTACGTAAATTGTTTGACAAGAAGTAGGATTGAAGTTGGTAGGAAGTAAGAGGCTTGTTAAGCAAGGATTGGTTTGGGTTCAAAATAAATGTATAGTTTTGAAGGACGGTGATGTTGAAATTCCATGGCTGCAACTGGCAGCTGTTGGCAGACATTGCTTGGAAAATGGCTAGTGGTGTCCTTGAGTTTGATACAGCCCCCAAAATTCAAGTTCTCGGTGATGCAGGGATGTATGTAAAGCCACATCGACAATGGCCACTCGACTCTATATGGATGCCTGAAGCATAGTTACTCCATTTTGGTTTTTAAATGGTCTTAGACATGTGATCAAGCACAAATGAGCTCTGAAACCTCCCTGTTTGCAAGACAGCTAGCACCCATCTGTGTTCATCTTCGTCAGGTGTTCCCCTGGTGGATGACTGCCATTTCACTCTGGCCACAACTGGAGACAAAACTCAACACTGGAGAGAGACCAACATAGACAACATCTGAAAGAGGGAAGGAGAGGGGAACTAGGCAGGACCAAGAGTGCAGGCCAAGATGGAGAAGAATGAAGACCCAGTGAAGCTAACTGTTGTAGGGCTTCATCCCGTGAGGTAAAGAATATCCATCTCTCTACCCAGTCCAGTCATCAGGATGCCCTTTGTAAAGTGTCTCTAATTTCACACTGGAAATATAAAATCCATAATAAGATGACACTGTATGCCTATCATGGCCAAGACACTGTGGAATTTTACAGGAAATTTTTTATTTAATGATCAACACAATCTTATCATGTCCATTTTACACATAAGGGCACTGAGGCTTGAGGGGGGTGGGGTGTGAGGGACATGACCTGAGTCACAGCTCCCACGAGGCAGAGCTGAGAGGCACCCCAGGTCTGTCTGTAATTATAAGCTGAGTTATCATGTGGAGCAGGAGTTCAGTCAAAGCTCAGGTCTTTATACAAAAAAAAAAAAAAAAAGCAAAACAAAAGTAAAAGTAAGTATTTATGTGAGATTTTTGAAGCAATGGCATTAGTTGAGGATTTCATTAACCAGGGCTGTAGTATTACTAAGTTATACGATGTCCTGCTGCACAGGTGCTTTCCCCTCCGTGACTGGCGGGCGGCAGGCGGGCTGCGGCTGCGGAGTCCTCTGCTGGACCCTGGCCTGACCTCTGCCGTCCGGGGGCCCCTCTCCCGTCCCCTCCACTTCTCTCCTCTTCTGACGTGACTCCTTCCACCTCCCCCCCCAGGTGCTCTGTACTCCGCCCCTTCTGCATGTCTCTTCTCTTTCTCAACTCGCCTTCCTCTTGCGGTGCCGTCGCTGCTTTGGGTTCCCATTCATGACCCAGTTTTCACATTTTCTCTCCATCTGCTCTGAAGGCTCTGCTTCTCCTGGGGTCTGGTCTACTCTCTGCATCCTTGGCCTCTAGGGAACCTCACTCCATCCTCATCCTCAGGTCGTGTTCTGTGTGACTTCCCTGGTCACAAGGACTTTTGCTCACTCTGCCCACCCTGACAATATGGCCATGTTGACCAGGTCACTGTTCATCACTGTGGCCTTGAGGTCAGGGCTGGACACATAACTCACGTCCTCAGGGATGTTCAGTGCAGGAAGAACTTATCTACTTCCTGATATCGGCCGAGGAACAGCAGTGGCTGTGACATGTAGGACGTCCCCATGAGGCAAGGGAACAGGCAGAGTCAAGGTGGAATGACAGGAGGCTGACTGTGAGGGGAAGGTGACAGCGTAGCCTGGCCAGCCCTCTGTTCAGGGACAGACTGACACCCTTGTTGACTGAATCAAATGCAAATCAACCAGCGTCCCGAATTTGAACCCCCAGCAGGTAATGGTTTCAGATCTTTGTCCCCTCCAGCAGGTGGGCTCCTGTGAATCCGGTACAGTCAGTCAGGGACACAGGAGAGCCGAACCTGGCAGGAGGTCACAGCCCACCGCGCCTGTAGCCATCAGCACCTGCTGGGGAAGCAGAGACAGACAGAGGGCTGCAAGTCACCAATCCTCACTAAGGGAACACGGCAGGAGGTTGTGGCCTGAGATTAATTCCCCAAAACCTTCGTCATGGCAAAAAGCAGAAGTAGCCATTTCTAGAGGCTGTTTAGCAGCAGCTCTAAACGTACTACACTGGCTTCCTCCCGGGCCAAGGAGAGGTCAGAAGAAATTGTGGCCATCACCCCTTTGCACTCATTTGTTCATTACTCAATATTTACTGAGGACTGACCGTTCTTATCACTAAGAATACCAAACCAAACCAAACTAACAAAGTTTGTTTGAACTACAAAGTTTGACTTTGAACTACAAAGTCAAAATGTTATTTATAACATGTTTCACGGAAGTCTGATATTCCTGATAAATAATTCCTACAAATATATAATAGTATAAACATTGTAGCAGAAAAATTGGCAGGATATATAAGTGGGAAAATTCAAATGAAGAAATACAAAGTGTTACTAGAAAACAGGAAAGGAAAACAACCTATCTGTATAAATTTAGACTGAAATATTTTCCTTTCTCTGAAGAGAAAAATCTGTTTATATAATATCTTACCCACTAACAAAGACTCTAGCTTTCACCCATTAAGATCTGCATCTCTTCAATTTTTTCTGCTTGGCCCTTTTGCAGTATATGCAAATCAAAAGCCTTTAAAATGGATTCTGTTTGACATAGAAATTTCTGTTTTCATTTGTGGGAAATTATATCAGATACATAATTAGGTATAATATTTTAACTATCAGAACACTTAGTCTAAAATGAGAAATAATCTTAAATGTTCAACAATAAGAATTTTGGTGAAACAAATCTAGTAACTTCTATATCAGGAAAATATTTAAAATGGAAAGGAAATGGAAAACGAGAGATCCTCTCTTACAGGTAGATTTATTGGGTTGTGAGTTACAGGTGAATTTAAATATCTCGTTTCGTGATTCTCAATATTTTTAAAGCTTGCTACAATAAATATAAAGGGTTTTGGTAATAAGAGAAATCCGTGACCAGAATTTGAAGACTACTTCAAAAGAAACACCAATACAATCACTGAGCTCTGAGTAGCACAGGAGGTGAACTTCCTGTGCTTGTGAGGGCCCAGGAATCAGACTTGCATGGATTTAAATCTTGGTCACTCACTCATTCACTCTGAGATTTGGCCAAGTTACTAAAGCACCAAATTTCAGTTCTGTGTTCTCGAATATCAGGAGAATATTTGTGTTGCCTCAGTGATTTGTTACGAGGATTAAATAAGATCCTGAAATTAAGGGTTCAGGTGGGCACAGAAGAAGGCTGCTTCCTGCCCACCTTCCAACCACATACAAGGGAAAGTGGAGTTTCAGCTGGAAGTCATTATGTCCGTGTGGATCAAGGGGGATGGAGAAGTAGAAACAAGTCAAGAGCGAGGAGAAGGGTCCAAAGCAGTGCCAGAATCCAACGCAAAGACTGACCACCCTGTGGCCCATTTAGACAAGTAGCACATAATTATCTGAAGTCATTCATATGGTTTATCGGGAATTGCTCCGTGCCCTGAGATATGTGCTAATACACGCATTACTTCATGTAATTCTCCACACAACTCTATGACGTGATAGTATTGTCATCTCTGCTTTAGAAGTAAGGACAGTGAGGCATCGTCCCTGCTTCCACATGAACGCCCAGCGCTCAGCTCCTGGTTAGGTGCAGACACAGAGACCTCAGCAAAGCCTCTCAGCATCTTCCTGTCCCACTCAGAGGCCCACAGAACTCCTCAGTCAGGTGCTGGGCACACAGTTGCTCCCCCTGGTGCCCTGAGTCTCCCCTGCTCCTGATCCGCTCTTTCTTCGCAGGAGAGGGGTTTCTAAATTGATTTTTTTGAGGAAACATTATCAGTGTCACCCCTCTTCATTCTAACTCGCGATACAAGGTAATTTCACTTACCAGTGTTATAATAAACCTACTTAAAAAGAGCAAAAAGATACATTTCCCTACCTGTATTTTTTTCCTATTGCTGATATAACAAATAACACAGGTTCCTTCTCTTACAGTCCTGGAGTCAGAAGTCCAAAATGGGTCTCACTGTGCGGACATCAGGTGTGAACGGCGCTGTGTTCCTTCTGGAGGCTCTGGGGGAAGGTCTGTTCCTTCACCAGCTTCTAGAAGCCGCCACACTCCTTGCTTGTGGCCCCAGGACGCACTGCACTCCCGCCTCGGTCACGTCCTCCCATCTCCTGCACCTGTGACCCTCTTAACTCTCTCTTTCACTTCCAAGGATCTATGTGATCACAGTGCACCACCGCAAATAACCCAGAATGCTCTCCCCAACTCAAGATGCTTAACTTAATCACCCTACACAAGTCCCTTTTGCCAGGTGACTTTACATCTTCATACTGGGGATTGGGGCCTGGACAGCTTGAGGATCCATGTTTCTGCTGGCCACTCTCCCTTCTGCGTCATTTGAAAGGACATTATTTTACATAATTGAAAACTTTCTTCACAACACTTTATAATACAACTAAGTACTAAAATATGAGTTACAGATAGTCAAACAATGGGGGTAATCAGACTGGGTCATAATAGATGGATACAGAATAATGCTTTGTTAGTTTATCACCAGCAAGAAGCAAGGCGTGCACACTATATGGTGACAGCCTGTCAGGGCAGCTTCGTGGAGGACGAGGTGGGGAGGCCAGGTGGGGTGTGCACAGCCAGGGATGAGCCAGGAGGGTCCCCGGGAAACACAGGCACAGAATGCAATGCACAGCTAGGCCTGCTGCGGGGTGTAGGCAGGAGGAGCCCAAGACATTAGGGTGGCGGTTGGGTGGGTAGGGTGCAGCTGTGGGTGTGTGTGCCCCTGAGATGCTGACACTGCTCCCTTCAGTTATTTGCGCAAGTACCCCGCCCACCTTAACACCGGGTCTCATCCTGGTGTCCCCATGTAGAGTCCATTCAACACAAAACACAACGCAGCAGAGTGTTCGGACAACAGAGTGACTTCCCGAGCATTGAGGTCAAGGAGAAGCACAGGGAAAAGCAAAGGTCTTGAGTGAAGAAAGGTGAACCCCACTTTGATTTGAGGGCACACAGGGTGGAACAAGGGCAGAGAGCAAGGACGCGCTCCTGACAGGTGCCCATGGCCTGGAGCAGGTGTCCCCAGGTTGCCTCCACTTCTCAGACCAGAACTTGCCCAGACCCTCCGGCAGTCACATCGCCGCCCCTGCGAGTGGTGGACAGTGCGGGCCGCCTCCTTTCAGAAGTGTCTCAGGGCCCGTGCACAGGGTCATGTCGGGTTTCTAGGACGGGAGTCCGGGTGCCCCGAGGTTGGGGAAGGAAAGAAAGACGAGAGGGAGGACTCCACGCTCCGGGGCCACGGGGCAGGCAGCTTGACTGCTTCTTCGGGCGGAGAAAAAGCCGGCATCGCGCGGGGTACCTTCAACGACCGAGCAGCTCAGACACAGAGGAGTCGGAGCCCGGCTGTGCTGTACCCGCATGTCCAGAGTCGGGGGCATCAGGGGACCCTGGGGGACAGCCGCGAGTCTGGAAGCGCAGGGGTCTGCCCTTCGGAAACTCCGCAGACACCTGACACCGCGCGCCCTGGAGCTGCCTCCCCGTGTCCCCTTCGTGGAGGGCGGCGAGGCCGGCGAAGCACATGCGAGGTCCCGAACCCGCGGTAGGTCCCCTGCTTTCCCTGCTCCTCCCGCGCTCCTTCCCAGGACATGCCGGCCCAGCGGCAGCCCGAGCATTTGAGCCCAACCTCCCGTGTAAGTCTGGGGGCACAGGGAAGATGCCACTTCCTGCTCCGCCTGCCTGCGGACCTGGCGCCCAGGGAGCAGGCGGACAGGACGCTCCGGCCCCTCCGCTGTCTGTGTGCTGCTCGCAGGGCCGCTGCCGCGGCACCAAGTCCACGCCGCACCCCGCGCGTCCCTTCCTTGATCCTTGTCTCTGGTGTGAACAGCCCCAGGCTTCCATCCTGGTAATAACGGTTATATAAAATTATATTGTAGAAGGCGTTCGGTCCCCTGCTAAAACAAGGTGGTTCATGAATAGAAATGCCAGTCATCCTTAAGCTTTGGCTGTGAGTCTCAAGATCTGGTCACAGCCTCAACCACCTTTGGGTGCACAGAGCGCAAAACAGCTGCCACGCTCCGCTGGCCATTAGCCGTCAGAGAAGCAGGACTCAGTGGCCGGACTCCACGTCCAGGGGTGGGGTTGGAAAGGCAGCTTTATGACCCTCTGGGAGACACTGTAGGTACTGGTGACTTGACGGATGTGGATATGTACCCAGCAAGTAGCTGCTGCTCAGAACTAATGGGGGCCCTGCACGCGGCAGGCCATGGGGCACAAGGAAAGGACAGGTTTCACTCACTGCCGGTGGCTGGGGATGCCAAGATGAGGAGGCTGTGCATGGGGGGCTGGGGCACCTTGGGGGAGGACTTGATGGGGAGCATTTGGTGATTTGGTATTTGTTTGGTTTTAATATTTTCTGGCATGTGTGTAATGCAATCAGTTTATATTGGAATGTTGATCTCTAAAAAGTGTCGGCTCCACTGTGGCTCTATAGATCAGGCCATGGCATCCTGCATCCCGTGCGCCAAATTCAGCTCAAACCTGTGCTGGTAGGACCTGTAAGTTAAGAATGGTTTTTATAAATTTAATTGTTAAGATATTAAAAAAAAAATTTGTGAGACGTGAGAATTCTATGACTGTCAAATTTCAGTTTCTATAAATAGATAAACTTTTATTGGAGCACAGCCATGTTCATTCATTTACCTTTTATCTGCAGCTGCTTTCCTGATACGATAACAGTGTTGAGTAGATGCAACACAGGTCATGTGACAAAGCCTAAAAGATTTACTATCTGCCCTTCAGAACATTATGCCAGACATGGGTTAGGAAAGTATTATTTTTTAACACTACATGTTGGAGTTTTATCTAAAGAACACGTAAACTTAGGAAATTTTGCCATGTGAAATAATGCTTTCTTTGGTAAATATAAAACTGGTTACATTACTCTCAGTAATCTTGGTTAGAATAAACACTATGACACAAAATGTACAATTGTTACTGCTCTGGGGAGGGAATCCACCTGCTGCCTTCTCTCATCTAAGAAAAAATTCACAATTTCCTGTTACTGAGATACAGCTCCCATCTGCATGAGTTTCAACTATAAAAACTACCAGGTATTTTCTGAGTATCAAACCGGGCATCATAAACAATAAAACTATTTAGTTTGAACTTTGGTTTGGAGACAACTCTTTTGACTGTGAAAGTGTTTGCTAGGGTTCATTGAATATGTAAAGTTTTTTAAAGAATAGGGGGAGTATTCAAGATGGCAGTGTGGGAAGATGCGGAGTTAGTGTGTCCCCACAACTAGGGCACATGCCGGACGCTGGTGGGGAACTCTGAACCCCAAGGAGACGGGAGGAACCCCAGAGAGAACTGGTAGGACATATGGGGACTGAAGGGGGAGGAGAAGTGTAAACCAGACAACATCGGTGTGCCTCAGGCGAGGGAGGCCAGGAGAGGCAGGTGGGAAGGACTCTCCGGGAAGAGTAGGAGAGGAAGGGAGGGCGATCGCCTGACCCACTTAGGCTGGAGAGCTTGCTGAGCTCCTAAGTCTCTTCCCCACTTCCAAAGCCTCATGCAGGCCAGATGGGCCCTGGGGGCATAGGAAGGAGGCCAGGGTGATTAGGAGAGATAGGTGGAAAGGGCCCTAAGGGATGAGGAGAGGCCTGGAGAGGAGGGCGTTTGCTCTACCCACTGGAGCCCAGGAAGCCTGAAGGGCTCCCAGGTGAGGTCCCCTGTCCTCTGAGACCAGGGATGGGGGCACACATGGGCCCTTTCTGTTTCTTGATCCTAAGCCCCACCCCCACAGCCCCCAGGGCTCTTTCCAGCCTTGTGGGTCCTGAGCATTGGCGCCACCCACTGCCCAAACCTCACCATTGCTTAGCTCCCGCTCTCCACAGCAAAGTCCTCCCCCTCCACCCCGACCTTTTTTTTTTTGCTTTTCCCCCCTCCTCTTTTTTACTATTGCGGTACTGTTGTACCTTCCAGTTGTTGATTCATCTATATGTTTAATTTTATATTCTTTCTAACATATCTGTTAATTTCCTAGTCTAATTTTACTTTGTTACAGTTGTTTTCTCTCTCTCTCTCTTTTTTTTTTTTCTGCCCCACGTGGCTTGCAGGATCTTGATTCTCGATCTTGCGTTTGGGTGGAAAATCCTGCACTGGGAGATCCAAGTCCAAAGCACTAGACTAACAGAGAACATCAGACCCCAGAGAATATTCATCAGAGTGAGGTCTCATAGAGCTCCTCATCTCAGCAGCAAGACAAAGCTCTAGCCAAGAGCCTACAGACCCCAGGGTTGGAAGCCTCAGGCCAAACAACCAGTATAACAGGAACACAATCCGCATCATAGAAAAAAAAAATGACACAGCAAAAAGCTATGTCATAGTTGAAGGAGGAAGATAAAGACCTACAGGGCCAAATAAATGAAGAGGAAATAGGCAACCTACCTGAAAAATAATTCAGAGTAATGATAGTAAGGATGATCCAGAATATTGGAAATAGAATGGAGACATGGATTGAGAAAATACAAAAAATGTTTAACAAAGACCTAGAAGAACTAAAGAACAAACAAACAGAGATGAGCAACACAATAACTGAAATAAAAAATTCACTAGAAAGAATCAATAACAGGATAACAGAATCAGAAGAAAGAATAAGTGAGGTGGAACACAAAATGTTGGAAATAACTGCTGAGGAGCAGAATAAAGAAAAAAGAGTCAAAAGAATTGAAGACAATCTCAGAGACTTCTGGGACATCACTAATTCACCAACATTCATATAATAGGCGTCTCAGAAGAAGAAGAGAAAAAGACAGTGTCTGAGGAAATATTTGAAGAGATTATAGTGGAAGACTTCCTCATATGGCAAGGGAAATAGTCACCCAAGTGCAGGAAGCACAGACAGTTCCATATAGGATAAACCCAAGGAAAAACAAACCAAGACACATATTAATCAAACTAACAAAAAGTAAATTCAAAGAAAAAGTATTAAAAGCAGCAAGGGAAAAACAAAAGTAACATACAAAGGAATCCCCATAAGGTTATCAGCTGATTTTTCAGTGGAAACTCAGCAGGCCAGAAGGCAGTGGCGTGTTATAGTTAAAGTGAGGAAAGAGAAAAACCTACAACCAAAATTACTCTACCCAGCAAGGATCTCATTCAGATTTGGTGGAGAAGTCAAAAACTTTTCAGACAAATAAAAGCTAACGGAATTCAGCACCACCAAACCAGCTTTACAACAAATGCTAAAGAAACTTCTCTAAGCTGGGAACACAAGAGAAGAAAAAGACCTACAAAAGCAAACTCAAAACAATTAAGAAAATTGTAATAGGAACATACATATCAATAATAACCTCGAATGTAAATGGATTAAATGCCCCAACCAAAAGACACAGACTGGATGAATGGATACACAAACAAGACCCATATATATGCTGTCTATAAGAAATCCACTTCAGACCTAGGGACACATACAGACTGAAAGTGAAGGGATGGAAAAAGGTATTTCATGCAAATTGAAATTCAAAAAAAAAAACCTCGAGTAGCAATACCTGTATCAGATAAAATACACTTTAAAATAAAGACTATTACAAGAGATAAGGAGGGACACCATACAATGACCAAAATATCAATCCAAGAAGAAGATATAACAATTACAAATGTTTATGCACCCAACATAGGAGCACCTCCATACATAAAGCAAATGCTAACAACCATGAAAGGAGAAATCGACAGTAACACAATAATAGTAGGGGACTGTAACACCACACTTACACCAATGGACAGATCATCCAAACAGAAGATAAATAATGAAATACAAGCTTTAAATGACACAATAGACCAGATAGACCTAATTGATATTGATAGCACATGCCACCCAAAAGTGTCAGAATACACTTTCTTCTCAAGTGCACACAGAACATTCTCCAGGATACATCACATCTTGGGTCACAAATCAAGCCTCGGAAAATTTACAAAAATTGAAATCATATCAAGCATCTTTTCTGACCACTCTGCTATGAGATTGGAATTCAACTACAAGAAAAATACTGTAAGAAACACACATACATGGAGGCTAAACAGTGCACTACTAAATAACCAAGAGATCACTGAAGAAATCAAACAAGAAATTATAAAATACAGAGAAAAACATGACAGTGAAAACACACTGACCCAAAACCTATGGGACATAGCAAAATCTGTTCTATGAGGGAAATTTATAGCCATTGAACTGCAAAATCTGTTCTATGAGGGAAATTTATAGCCATTGAACTACAGGGCAATATCACTGATGAACATAGATGCAAAAATCCTCAACAAACTACTAGCAAACAGAATCCAACAGCACATTAAAAGGATCATACACCATGATCAAGTGGGATTTGTCCCAGGGATGCAAGGATTCTTCAATATATGCAAATCGATCAATGTGATTCACCACATTAAAAAATTCAGGAATAAAAACCATATGATCTTCTCAATCGATGCAGAAAAAGGTTTTCACAAAATTCAACACTGATTTATGATAAAAACTCTCCAGAAAATGAGTATAGAGGGCACCTACCTCAACATAATAAAGGCAATATATGACAAACCCACCACACGCCTCATACTCAGTGGTGAAAAACTGAAAGCATTTCCACTAGGATTAGGAACCAGACAAGGATGTCCACTCCCGCCACTCTTATTCAACATAGTTTTGAAAGTCCTAGCGGTGGCAATCAGAGAAGAAAAAGAAATAAAATGAATCCAAATAGGAAAATAAGAAGTAAAATTTTCACTATTTTCCTATGACATGATACTATACATAGAAGATCCTAAAGATGTCACCAGAAAACTTCTAGAACTAATCATTGTATTTGGTAAGGTTGCAGGATACAAAAGTAATGCACAGAAATCACTGGCATTTCTATACACCAAAAAATGAAAAATCAGAAAGAGAAATTAAGGAAACACTCCCATTTACCATTGCAACAAAAAGAATAAATTACCTAGGAATGAACCTGCCTAAGAAGGTGAAAAACTTGTACTCAGAAAACTATAAAACACTGATGAAAGATATCAAAATGACATAAGCAGATGGAGATATATACCATATTCTTGAATTGGAAGAATGAATATTGTGAAAATGACTATACTACCCAAAGCAATGTACAGATTCAATGCAATCCCTATCAAATTACCATGGCGTCCTTCACAGAATTAGGACAAAAAATCTTGCAATTCTTATGGAAACACAAAAGACCCCGAATATCCAAAGCAATCTTGAGAAAGAAAAACGGAGCTGGAGGAATCATGCTCCCTAACCTCAAACTATACCACAAGCTACAATAATCAAGACAGTATGGTACTTGCACAAAAACAGAAATATAGATCAATGGTACAGGATGGTACAGGTACCCACACACATATGGGCACCTAATTTACGACAAAGGAGGCAAGAACATACAATGGGGAAAAGACAGCCTCTTCAATAATTGATGCTGGGGAAACTGGACAGCGACATGTAAAGGAATGAAATTAGAACACTCCCTAACAACATACACAAAAATAAACTCCAAATGGTTTAAATGTAAGACCACACAGTACAAAACTTTTAGAGGAAAGCACTCTTTGACATAAACCACAGCAACATCTTTTTTGACCCACCTCCTAGAGTAACAGAAATAAAACCAAAAATAAACAAATACGACTTAATTAAACTTAAAACTTTTGCACAGCAAACGAAACCATACACAAGACAAAAAGACAATCCTTAGAATGGGAGAAAATATTTGCAAATGAAGCAACAGACAAAGGATTAATCTCCAAAATATACAAAGAGCTCATGGAGCTCAATATCAAAAAAACAAACAATGCAATTAAAAAATGGGAGGAAGACCTAAATAGACATTTCACCAAGGAAGACATACAGATGGCCAAGAGGCACGTGAAAAGATGTTAAACATCATTAAGTATTCGAGAAATGCAAATCAAAACTACAATGAGGTATCACCTCATGGCAATCAGAATGGCCATGATCAAAAAATCTAGAATCCATAAATTCTGGAAAGAGTGTGGTGAAAAGGGAACCCTCCCACACTGTTGGTGGGAATGTAAATTGATACAACCACTATGGAAAACAGTATGGAGGTTCCTTCAGAAAATAAAAATAGAACTACCATATGACCCAGCAATCCCACTACTGGACATATACCCTAAGAAAACCATAATTCAAAAAGAAACATGCACCACAATGTTCGTTGCAGCGCTATTTACAATAGCCAGGACATGGAAGCAACCTAAATGTCCATCAACAGATGAGTGGATATGGCAGATGTGGCATATATATACAATGGAATATTACTCAGCCATAAAAAGAAACGAAATTGAGTTATTTGTAATGAGGTGGATGGATATAGAGTCTGTCATACAGACTAAAGTAAGTCAGAAAGAGGAAAAAAATACCATATTTTAACGCATATATATGGAATCTGAAAAAACAAAAAAGGTACTGATGAACATAGTTGCAGGGCAGGAATAAATAAGTAGACATAGAGAATGGACTTGATGACACGGGGTGGGAGGGCGAAGAGAACGTAGCATTGATGCATTTACACTACCGAATGTAAAGCTCGATGCTTTGTGCTGACCTAGAGGGGTGGGATAGGGAGGGTGGGAGGAAAGCTTAAGATGGAGGGGAAATGGGGATATGTGTATGCATATGGCTGATTCGCTTTTTTGTGCAACAGAAACTAGCACAGTAATGTGAAGTAAGTATACTCTAATAAAGATGTATTTTAAAAACAGATATGACTTTAAGGGTGATCACAGATTTAATTTTCCAGGTATACTGAAAAAAACAGAGTAGTGAAATTGCACTAAGGATGACGATAGCAACCAACTTCATTTTTATTTTATCTGCACATTGCACAAGAACTCTTACCCCTGTCCATCACTGCCTTTTAAAAGAGAAGCTTCTTTCATTATAGGATCCTTTTTAAATAAATAAATAAATTTATTTATTTTTAGAAAAAGAATAATTTATTGATAGAAAACTATCAGGAGTTAATGAGTTCTAATTTACACTTGGGAGTGAAGCAAACTCTAAAAATGGTCACAATGATGAAATAATGAATACATAATTTAATATGCTTCTGAAAACTTAGCAAAAATAACCAACGTCTAGAAGTACACAATTTTCGGTTATTAAATACAAAATATTTTCATGCAACTTCCAGAGATTCTTGCATCTGGTAGAACATTTCTTTCTTAAAAGTGCATTCTTGCATAATAATAAAACAAACAAAATACATTTTGTTTTTTTCTTGTGTATTTATCAATACATTTCATTTCAAATTTATCAATAATGTATATAGCTTATAGCACATTTCAGGAAATGTCTATATGGCAAGAGTGTGTTATTTGGGGTGTTTTGGCTTATCTAAAATTAAGTTAAGAGAAAATTAGGAGCCAAAAATAATGATTAAAATAGAGATCCTCTTGTACAGTGTTCTTGAAAATCATACCCCATGGATGTTCAAATAAAATGGCAGATAAATGTAATATTAAGGAACATGTGCAGCAGATTTTCTATTCTAATAAAAACCATTATTGATTTTCAGAAGTTTACTTTTGAACCCAAACAATTAATTTTAAAAATACTTATTTCATGATACAGTAAACAGGAAACCTGGCTCTTAGGAAAATAAATCTTGCTTTACTCTTCCTAAATCTTGCCGAAGAATTTTACAAAAGTTTAGAATTTTAGACAGTATTTTTAATAATCCAGCCTTTCTCCTTTTTTTTTTTTTTTTTTTTTTTTGCGTTCCACGGGCCTCTCACTGTTGTGGCCTCTCCCGTTGCGGAGCACAGGCTCCGGACGCGCAGGTTCAGCGGCCATGGCTCACGGGCCCAGCCGCTCCGCGGCATGTGGGATCTTCCGGGATCGGGGCACGAACCCGTGTCCCCTGCATCGGCAGGTTGACTCTCAACCACTGCGCCACCAGGCAAGCCCAATCCAGCCTTTCTTAAAACACACAGCCTAATCAAGGATCCGGAATTGACGATGTTTTAAATTTCAACATTATTTTATAAAGTGCCAAATTTTCTTTGTAAACTAGTAGAAAAAATTTTTAATTTTCCCTCTTAATGAGTAAGTTTTCTGAATGTTCTGTTTTTATATTAAGTAATTCTGATATCAGTAATCTTATTACACATGTATTTTCACAAATGTTCCTCACAACCGGTTTCTTATCATTGGACTTTGCTTGTGGAATAGGTAAAAATGAATATAAAAAGATGAATTTGTGGTCAAGTTTATCTTTCATTTCTTTGATGGTTTCTGGACTTTAAAAAAAAGATTCTTTACAAGGACTCCATTTTTTATCCCACATAATAAAAATCATTCATACAAGTTTTCTACGTGTACTTTTATGGTTTCAGTTTTACAGTCCACGGAACCCAAGTCCCCGCAAAATCCCTAAGTGCTCCCAGGAGCAGGGACCCGCCCGAGCGCTGTGGGCCGCTAGTACGCCCGCCCCGCCGGGAATCGCGTGGGGAGCGCTTCTACGCTGCAGCCTCCCGGCCACGTCTTCCCAGTACCCCGCCCTCTTTCTGTTGCCGGGGTCGCTTCCCGCGGTAGTGATACAGGAGCTAGCTCCAGGGCGGAAGCCGCGGGACGAACTCGGGCGTTTGGGCGGCCCGCGCTGTACCCTCGCCGGCCGGCAATCGGGATCCATCCCTCGGCGTTTCCCACCGCTTGTCGGGCGCCAACTGGCGGCCGCTTGGAGACCGTCCCTTCCATCCGGAGCTTCAGTGACCTTCGCGAGGGCTGAGACTCAGCCGCCGGGCACGAGGCAGAGTTCCGGGAGGCCGGCGATGCTTGCGGCGCCTGTTCCGGTGGCGCCGGGGCGTGGGCGGTTCATGTTGCCGCCGGAGATTGGCCGAGCAGGGCTATAGCTTCTAAGGCTGGCGCTAACGTCTGTAAAGTGTTGGGCATACTGGATGGGTCGACCAGCACGCCGTGGTGCCCCTCGGGCCGCGGGGACAGCCCAGACAGTTGTGTGTGACCAGGAGAGGGTGTCCGTGTCCGTCGTCGTCCTCCGTGTGTCCCGGTGGTCGTACTTTCTCATATTTTCCAACTCGCCTGGAGGTTGGGAACAGCACGGATGTACGCAGACATCGCCCAGTTTTCAACGGCCCCACCGTGGATCCCGATCGCCCTAACCCCCAAATGTTTAGGTTTCTCCCCCTAGTAGGGATCGACCCTGGTGGCCGAAAGGAGGAGACACTGAGAGGGCGACCCCGGGGCTCTCCGTCCTCCTTTCCACGGAGTCGCGACGCTCCGTCCCAGAGGCCGCCCGGCGGTACGTCCTCGCCTCCTTGGGTCTGGGTCCCTCCCAGTGCCATCGCGGAGGTGGGGCTGTTCCCCGGTGGCCACTTTCATTTCTCCAGGTTCCACGCGAAGCGGCCACGGGGCTCCGCACACCAGATTTCCCGCAGTTCGAGCTGCGTGTATGCGGGGAGGGCCCGGCGTCCCCTTTTCTATTTGCCCCGTGTTGAGAAATGGTACGGATGGTGGACTGGGTGGAGCCGGAGTGTCAAGGTGCGCTTTCGTCGCTGTGCCACAAGGATCCCTCTGGATGAGATTAGCACTAGTGACGCTTCATCAGGTGGCTGCTGAAGTGAGGTCGACCAGATGGTCCGCCGGCGATATTGGGCATAAAAAAAAGAAAGTAATGATATTTTTTTGTTACAAGCTCGATTCACTATAATGTGGACATTAGTTAAATGAAAAATCCCGGGATTTATAGTAATGAAAATTACTATTGTCAGTGTTACTCAAAATTACAGTAATTATTACCCTTGTTTGCAGTTAATTTTGAAAAGAGTGATTCAAGTTTCTGTATGCACAGAGTATGTGACTGAAGATGATGAAAGAGGGATTTTAGAATGCAGAATTTTCTAAGTCTTCCTGGAAGTCGGGGAACCTCTCCCTCGAGCCACAAGGCCCTATGCCACACCCTGCAACAACCAACGTGGAAAACCAGACCTCAACCTCGGCAACAATAGGCCTCAAGGGTCAGTGTTGAGTCAGTGACTCACAGCTTCCTCATTTTTCATCCTTTCCATTTAGAACCAAATGGGGGAAAGAAATATATCAATATGGTCCCCTAAGTAATCATGTGGGACGCCCATTCTCCTATCAGTCCGCCTCCAACTTCCCCACTTGACAAGCTGTGATCAGGACATGCCTCCCTTTTTTCCCCCCAGAAGCCATCCCCATCCCTGTGCCTTCCCTGAGTCTCAGCCGAATGTGACTGGTGGTGGCTGACTCCTGTGCTCTATAGACGAATTCTGAGTAAATAGGGCTTGTCTCATTTTGGGAGTGGGGGGGGGGGTCTTTGTTCATTTGTACAGAGCTTAGAGTGGGAACCAAATCAAGCAATGAGGATTATATGTGTTTCCAATTATTTTTCAAAAACGTATTATTGATTACTCACCGGTTTTTAAGTTGAGATAGAAATCATATACCATAAAATGCCCTTTGAACACTCTAGAGTTTAGTGATTTATTGTCTGTTTACAAAGTTGTGCAACCATCATCACTATCTGATCCAGAATATTTTATCTCCCTACAAAGACACCTAGGACCCCTTAAACAGTCACTTCCTATTTCCCTGCCCCATAGCCGTAGGCAACTAACTGTGTGCTTTTCATCCCTGTGGACTTGTTTTTTCTGTATATTTCAAGTACATGGGTTTATACAACTGTGGGCTTTATGTCTGGCTTCCTATACAGTGTCATGTATTTGAGGCTCATCCATGTTTTATCATGTGATTAATTCCTCTCTTTGGCCCAGAACTTTCCTTTGTAAGTCCTTAAGATACACACACAGGAAATTCCCTGGCGGTCCAGTGGTTAGGACTCCACCACCCTCTCTCTTTCAAGGACCCAGGTTCGATCCCTGGTGGGGGAACTAAAATCATATAAGCTGCGCAGTGCAACAGCAAATATATATATATATATATATATATACACACACATGTGCTACCATTTTTTTAATGTGGAAAATAGAGTACCAAAATTGCTATTGTAACCATTTTATGCAGACAGTTCCAGGGCCCAAAATTGCCCCACCAACCCAGAGCTGCCAGCAAGCACACAGGACACCAGCCCAGCCATGTTGTCCTTTCTCAGAACTCTGCACACACCCTTTCCAAGACTCCACCAATTTGTGCCACCACCCAGCGGCCGAAGAGGTGACCACCTGTTCAAGGGGAGGGGGGCAGCAGTGGCAAAGGGAGAGAGAGATGAAAGGAGAGACAAGTGGCAAAGCCTACAGCACCGGGCATCCCAGTCGGTCTCACCACCAAGTACTAGCCAGCCTCAACCCTGCTCAGCTTCTGAGCTCAGAAGCTGGCAGTTGACTTCATGGTGATGCGGACCTGGATGATGGCAGCCCAGACCAGGCACCCAATGCCCCATGCTGTGCAGCCCTGCCATGCCATCTGCACTCCTCAGCCCATGTCAGAGCCCTGTGGCCCCAGACTCCTGTGGCAAACTGCTCCTGACACACCCTCAGCCATCTGGTGGCCAGGCCACCAGGCTGTGACTCTGAGTTCCCAGGAGATTGTTTTCAGTAAGGGTATGTGGCCAGTGGTAAGAGGGCCTGGGCAGCAGGAAGTGACTGGAGGAAAGCCCAGTCTTCTGTAATTCAATGCTGCCCTGACACTGACTGGCAGTGTCTCTCTGATGCCTTCATGGCTCCCTCTGGATATTCCACCCACACAGCCATATTCCAGGCTGGGATGCCAGGGGAAACACTAACAGGATGGAAGCATCCCCCAGTGACCAACGCCAGGCACCCGGCCTCCACCATCTCTGGACGCTCATGTACGTAGCCTCGCTATCACATTCCTTAATATTAAAAACAGGGGATCCAAGGCACTGAAGACTTGTCGTAGGTCAGGATGAGAGCTTAGAACTGAAGCCTAGTGACTTCGAATGCTGTCCCCTAAGGTGACGCCATCTGCCAGGAGACACGTCCACCTCCAGGTAATCACAATCAGTCTAGTTCAGTACAAAGAGGGACAGGTGTGTCACGGTGGGGACGGGGTGGAAACTTCCCCCCTCTGCTTCTGTTTCCCTACTTGCTGCTGCCCGGGGGGCCCAAGCCAAGTCCTCCTCAATATCCTATATTATTATATCGTCCTGTTTTGACTCAGACACCACAGGAGGATGCCTGCCCCTCAAGGTATAATTTTCTCAATTTTGATTAGTACAGCCATGAAATGTTTTCAAAGTGTTAAAGTACACAAAATATGAAAATCTCCCAGGCCATTGAAGTTCTACATGAGGTAAGGGTGAAATAAGTTCCGTCGAGCTCCTAGTCCTGGAAGGAGGGAAGGAGGAGGAAGAACGAATTAAACTTTGGTGAACTTACTCTACACATGGCCTGTGTTTAATCCTTTTATCTATTCAGTTACTTAGTCATCACAGTTTTTCAAGATGTTTCTCTCTCTGGCCCAGCGTGTTCACAGAGCTCACAGGCTGGAGAGTTTCTCAAAGAATGATCCCACCACTGGGGTCGGTGGGGTCCCAGATGAGGCCAGAGGCAAGCAGGAGTAGGTGTGTAGATCAAGAAGGGTTTCGTGGAGAAGGTGACATCTGAAGAGGCTCTTCAAGAATGAGTTCTCATCTAGCCAAAGACTGGCATTGAGCAGGACCCAGGTACAAGATCAATAAATGAGTGGATAGATACACTAATGAATGCCATCCCCGTAACACAGACAAGGAGGCCTGGCCCACTGAGGATGTGCAAAATTTGGAAACATGAAACAGTGGGGGATCAGTGGGGAAAGGCTACAGTGTGATGCCTGCCTCACTCCCTTTATGGGTGTCTTGACACCATGATGCCCTGTGTTCTGCCTTCTTAGGGAGCCCTTGTCTGTCCTCTGCTATGGGATACTGTCTGTAATTCCCAGAAACACCTTCCTGTGTGTCATCAGTGATTCCATGTGTAATTGTGCTCATTTCAAAGGGATCTATTGACGAGTGAGAGGGTGGTGGGCAGCTCAAGATAGAAAGGTGGAAGGAGAAAATGACAGGGAGTCCTGCATCAATGGGATCATGGGGTGGGATGCAAGGGAGTGGGGGAGGGGGAAGAGGTCGTGTCTTAGAGCTTGAGGGTGGGGCCATCAAGGGGTTCCCTCACTGATAGTGATTCCACAAGAGGAGACAAGGGATGAACTCAGTTTGGGACCTAGGACTTTGAGAAGCCTGTGGGAATTTCGGGCGGGGATGACAGGTGAGCTACGCATAGAAAACGAGGGTGTGGCAGAGGGGCAGGATCAGAGCTTTGACCCAGATGAGATGGCGAGAAAGTGGAGCGGAAGGGACCTGAGGACACTGGGGAAGTTTGTTAACTGCAGTCATCATGGGGGTTCAGTCCACAGCCTGCTAGCTGCTAACAGAGTGCTGGGCCCAAGTTCACATGTTTCCATTTTGAAACTCTGGAGTAGAATTTGCTGATCACTGGAATTGAATTTACCTGTTGGTGTGATCAAACTCAAGCTCATGAGCTAGGAAAATGAAATCAAGGCTTACAAATAAAAGCAAAACAGACTGAGCAGAAGAGAAGTATTCAAGCTAAAAACTAAGTCTCTCAAACATGCAGCCCATGGTGACTTCAGGGCCTTTGCACTTGCTATTCTCTCAGCCTAGAACACTGTGTCCTCTACATGTTTGCTCCCTAAGCTTCTTCAGATACATTCAAAAGTTTACTTTCCTTTTCTTTATGGTACATATCACCTCCTGATATTGTGTACCTCTATTTCTTAATCTGTTTTCCCCATGAGCCTGTCACCTGCATGTGAATTGGGATCTCCCTCCACCTGTTTCACCCACTGCTGTCGTCTGGTGTCTGGACCAGGTCAGCACACAGTAGGGCCTCAGTGAATGTGTGCCATGTGCTGGGTGAGGGAGCACTGAATGTATAGCGGGGATAGCTGCCGGTCATAGAGAATTGCCCTTGATTGAGAATGAAGTGTTCAGAAGGACAATCTGCTCAAGGTCTTCGTATCTTGTTCTTCTGGAAATTTCTCATGGTTATTGTAAAGATGCAAAACTAAACCCAGGGAAAGCCGCTGCTGTCCTGATTTGGGGACAGCCCTAGATATGCTATGCTGCTACTTCCCAGAGCTGAGGTCACATGGGTGGGTGTCAGGTCCAAGCGTCTCAGGGGCATTTCACCTCCTCCCAATCTCTCCTCCCATTGATGTAAGAAATGCCGTGTTCAGTACACCTGTGACCAATACCTTCCACTTGATGGAGGCTGGGCTGTGGTAGCAGGATTTCCAACCCGAAAGACCTCATTCCCCTCTGTAAAACTTAAAAAGCTGTTTCCTCCAACCTGAGTCCATCCAAGCCCCACCCATTCCTCACATCCTACATCTCAAGAGAGTTTCTGCATCTTCATTCAGCAAATGAGACCCCACTAGGTGTTAGGGGCTGGGGCTCATCCAAGGACCCAAACCTCATGTGATGAGTAAATGGTCCTCGTGTGTGGATAGAAACCTGTGGGCGTCTTCTGGGACCGATAGGAGCCTCCTATCTTTCTGTGCTCTCAGATTATGAACGCTGCAAACCTGAGCCCTGATTGTGCTAACTCCTACCTACCCGTCCCCTCACTCTGAACGTCACAGAGATGCTCTAGTGTATTAGACAAAGCTCAGATCCTGCTTAGACTCGCAAGGCCCTTAGGAATACAGGCCAAGGAAGCAGCAATCTTGTCCCTGGTTGGTCCCTACCAGCGTCATTCTCCTCTGCTTGCTATTGTCCAATGACCAAAAAAAGTTGTTCTATGTGTTTTGCACAGTTTCTAATTGTTTATATTGAGGACAACTCCCACACAATTTCCTCCTTCATGGAAGGTTCTGGAATTATCTTTTTTCATGTGCTTCACCTTCTGGACTCCGAGAGAGCAGCGAGACTGTATTGGGCCCTGACATCTGTTGCTCAGTTGTAGCATTCATCACAGAATCTTCGTGGTGGTTTATCTAAAAAGGCAGCCACCTTCAATTCCTTCCTTCCTTATACAAAACAAGGCACCCCACCTCGAGGAGACAAGCGGTCTGTTTCTCCAAACTCCTACGTCTGACCTGTGAATGCTTTGACCCGTAGAGAGCTGCAGAGGTGACTTTGGGCCAGTCCTTAACCGGCCTTATAAGAGATCTGACCACTGACCCTTTCTTTAATCAGACTGCTGCTCATACAACGTGGTCCATGGAAACACAGGCTCTGCTGCGAGGAAACCAAGCCACGTGCGGAGGTCACGTGCACACTCTGGCCCCCAGCACAGGTGACCCCCAGCCAGCCCTGTGAGGGGTCTGCTGGAGCCTCTCTGTGACACCGCCTCATCTGCCCTCCAACTGCAGCACCACGAGGAGCTCTAAGCAAGAAGCATGCAATTAAACACAGACAGCCCACAGAACTAGCAGTGATAATAATAAATTATATTTCAAACCACTAAGTTTTGTAATAGTTTGTTATGTAGCAGTAATAAACCCGACTATTTCTAGGACAATCCCTTGAAGCAAAATATAACCTGAAAATCAACTATAAGTTCCATTAAAAAAAAAAAGTAAAATAAAATTCTACTGAGTAAAATTTTAAAATCACTGGCTTTATTTGAAGATTTATGAATCAGGCAGGATCCAATTTAGCAGATAGAAAGAAGCTCTGAGGAGTTGCACAAAATGAAAGACGCTTATAGGCAGAAGGGAGCTGAAACAAGGAAGCTGTTCTGGGCAAAGCTTCGTGTGGGTTATTGCAAGGTTTCTTTGCATTAGCGGATGGCAGCGGTCTCCCAGGCAGATGGCTTAGCTAGTGCTGATCACAGGATTCCTGACCCTCTGGATTACGGTTCCATTTCTGGAGGAGCCGAAACTGCATTTAAGTCGCAGTTTGATGACATTGTTCTTACTAAGCAACTCCTTTGGGGCTGTTGTCTTGATTTTAACTGTCCCCTGAGGGCAGCAGCAAGGTTTATCATTGTTGAGTCCTTGTGTTAAGCACAGTGAGTGGCATATTCATTCGTCAAAATGCTGATCCAACATCTGTTGTGTGCCAGGCCTGTGCTGGGGGAAGGGATTCGCAGTCCCGAGAAGACAGACTCTCTCAACAAGGAAATCACAAAAAGGCGCGTTCCGGGCTATGATACCAGCTGCTCATTCAGTGCTTATGGAGTCTCTACCTCGGGCTCCACACTGATCTGGGCTGTAGGCCTCGCAGAGAATAAAATATGCAAAAACAAGAACAATTTAAAAAGAAACAACCCTGCTGCTGCTCCCATGGAGCTGACGCTGCGGAGGGGGACAGACAGTAAGCAGAACAGCGTGTAGAAGGGTTGGCGCTGTGCAGGGAAGAGCAGGCCTCAGGGGAAGCAGGAGAGCAGGGCGGGGGAGGGGCTGGGGTGGCAGGGAAAGGGGACAGCGGTGGCAGAGGAGCTCGTAGGACTGGGACCCGTGAGGAGAGTTCCTCCGGGTGAGGCAGCCACAGTGGGTGCTGACAGGGCCGGCCCTGGGTGCTGCGCAGCAATGAGATGGGTGATGACTGGGACACATGGGCGGGGGAGGCTGACACTGTAGATGCACAGGCAGGGGACGTGTCTCTGAGGACGGGACGTTTAAGCTGCTCCCTAGTGTGGACCAAGTGTCTATGTTCTGTAAACCTGACGCTTTAACATCTCCTCACATGAACATGCTGGGCTCGCCTTGTTCTAGACAAGCCAGTGCCAAGCCCGGGTCCCCTTGCCTCGGCCCCTGGGTCCCTACTCTCCAGCCTCCCTGGATTCAGAACTGCTCCCAGGCCTGCTTTTGAAATACAAACCGATCCATCCAGAGCCCTCACCATCCACCTCCTCTGTGGTCTCACACTGGGGGCCACTGTCTCCCTTCCCTCAACACCCAGACACCAGGAACAGCCCCTGACATCCTACAGCCTACTCAGTCCTGAATCTACTCGCCCTCCTCCCTGTTCCTTCCTGGGGAATCACAGAAATAGCACTTGTCACGAATTCCCCTCCCTCCCTCTGCCTGCTGACCAATGTGCGGCCTGCCCCCTCCACTTGGGAGCTGCAAGTAACCAACCATCTTTTTAGAGACAGTCGTCTAGTGATCCGTTGACCTTACCTTACCTCATATTCCCTATTAATAAACTATATTTTAAACCAGTCCCGAAAGAAAAGACACTCTGTACATAATTAAGCATGAACAAATAAAGAACAAATGAACTATGGAACTTTTTATAATGTTCTCAATAACTTTAATATTTTATTATATATTAGGCTGTCTTTTCAACATAAAATTGTGGGTCCATAAGGCTGGAGAGTACATGAGAAGTTACATGGACAAGACAAGACACCTGGGAATTCCCATACACCTGCACTTGAATGGGGAGCTCAGGACAACGCTTGAGTTGAGTTCCGCTTTGTGGGTGGATGACGCAATTGGAAACTTTTGTTTTTCCAAATTAAGCTTTTAAATGTATTGGTTTAGCAGAGGAGTTAGTTCTAAACTCATCTTTCCAGCAACATTCAAGTGACAACAGACGTAAGATCGTCTGTGTCCTGAGTTATTTACTTAGAATCTGCACGTATCATCAGGGAAACAGCACAGCACATTTCAAAACAAACTACGTGTTTAGGAGAGAGCCGAGGTTCACGCTGTGGTGGAAAGAACAAGACCGTATCCCCGGAAAATATTAGCTCCAGATTCCTTTTGTTGGGAGCATCTATCTTCACCCATTAGATTTCCAGAGAAGCACCGGGAAAGGATACTGGATTGTTGCTGAGCTTGGCTTCCCCCCACCCCATGAAACAGAGAGATGAAAGTATCAGACAGCTGTAGTCCTTGGAGCAGCCTGACCCATGGCAAGTGCAGAGAGGAGCCCCTTCCACGATTCCTGTATTGGTAGAGTTCAGTTGCTGCAAAACACCGACCCCCCCACACGTAATTATGCCAAATAGAAGTTTGCATCTCTCTCACATTCTGATCTGGAGGCAGGCAGTCCTGTGCTGCTCTCGCAAGGCTACTTCAGGAAGCTTCTCTGTCATCCCTGTTGCCCTGTCATCCTAGGGGAGTTGGCCTCCTCCGGGGTGGACGTGGGGCAGGATGGAGCTACAGTTTCAGTGTGAAGTAGGACAGAGGGAGAAGGAGAAAATAAGGCCTGCCTGTCCTATGTAGGAAATATCCTAGAAGTTGCACAAATTTCTTTCCTTCCATCTTGGAGGGAGAGCTTAGTCTCACAAACAACCCAGCTGCACAGGAGGCCGGGAACGTCTGTAGTCTCGGGCAGCCCTGCACTTAGTTAAATATCGAATGTTCAGTTGCTCTAAGAGAGAAGTGGGCCAGGGTGTTGGGAGCCAAATGGTTGTCTCTGCCCCCCGCCCCCACAGGTTTCAATGTTTTCTCTCATCACCCACCCCCTCCCTAACAGAGTTCGAGTTTTATGAGAGTTTTTCCAGACAAATCACATTCAATCATAGCTCAGGACCCAGCTGAAAATCATCAGCCTGTGGGTGCTTTTCATTAGGCTCACTGGCAAATTGCTGGTGGAACTCCGTTACTAACATTGTCTCTGGCTAGGGGAGGCGACAGGGCAGGGTAGTGGCAGAACAATAGTAAAGTACAAAGTGGGAGCAACAGGGTGACAGGCAGAGGCTTCAAACCCCAGGAGGAAAATAAACACAGACACACTCCTGTATTCAATCCTCAAAATAATTTTGTAGGGAAGAAACAGCTACAATAATTATATCTAAACACGTAAAATTATCCTCCTTAGAATTTCTCTTAGAATTTTCATTAGTCAGAATCTCCATAAACACTTGATCGAGATATGAAAGTAACTTTTTTTTTTTTTGGTATATCTAACTAGCAAGGTGTCAGAAAAAAATGCAAATGTAAACGTGGTGAGGATGCAGAGAGACCAGCACTCTTAGATGCTGGATTGGAAAAATGTAGATGGTACTACTTTTTTCTGGAGCATCATTTGGTAATATGCATTAAAAATTGTAAAATATTTATGGTGTTTGAGCTAGTAATTTTACTTCTGGGAATTCATATAAAGATAATAATCAGAGATGCTGACAAAGATTTAGGTACAAGTGTTTACCAAATAACTGGAAAGATATTCCATGTTCATACATTGGAAGAATTAATGTTGGCAAAATTTCCATTCTCCCCAAGGCAATCTACACACAGATTTAATGAAATAAAAATAATTAATGTAATGTATCAAATTTCCAATGACATTATTCACAAAAATAGAAAAAACAATCTTAAGATTTGTGTGGAACTACAGAGAACTCTGAATACCTAAAGTAATCCTGAGAAAAAAGAACAAAGTTGGAGGAATCACACTTCTTGCTTTCAAATTACAATGCAAAGCTATAGTCATCAAAACAGTATAATACTTGCATCAACATAGACACACAGACCAAAGGAACAGAATGGAGAGCTCTAAAATAAATCCCTGCATGTACAGTCAACTAATGTCTGACAAAAAGGCCAAGAATACTCAATGTAGAAAGGATAGTCTCTTCAATAAATTGTGTTTGAAAAACTGGCAGCCACATGCAAATGTATAAAACTGGATGTGCATGTTGTCCCACTTATAAAAATCAACTGAAAGTGCATTAAAGAAACATTTAACATCTGGAACCATAAAACTCCTACAAGAATATATAGGGGACTGGCTCCTTCACACCGGTCTTTGCAATTTTTTTTTTTTTGGATTTGACACCAAAAACAAAGAAAACAAAAGCCAAAATAAACAGGTGGGAGTACATATAATTAAAAGGTTTCTACACTGCAAGGGAAACCATCAACAAAGTGAAAAGGCACACTATGTAATGGGAGAAAGTATTTGCAAATATCTAATAAGGGGTTAATATGCCTATTGTATAAAAACCCACACAAGTCAATAGCAAAACAACAATAACAAAAACAATTTAGTTAAAAAATGAGCAGAAGAACTGGATAGATATTTTTCCAAAGAAGACATGCAAATGGGCAACAATACATGAAAAGATGTTCAACATCAGTAATCACCAGGGAAATAAAAATCAAAGCCACAGTGAGATATCACCTCACACCCGTTAGGATGGCTGCCCTCAAAAGCACAAAAGAGGGCTTCCCTAGTGGCGTAGTGGTTGAGAGTCTGCCTGCCGATGCAGGGGAGACGGGTTCGTGTCCCGGTCCGGGAAGATCCCACATGCCGCAGAGCAGCTGGGCCCATGAGCCATGGCCACTGAGCCTGCGCGTCCGAAGCCTGTGCTCCGCAACAGGAGAGGCCACAACAGTGAGAGGCCTGCGTACTACAAAAAAAAAGAAAAAGCACAAAAGAATGAGTGTTAGCTAAGATGTGGAGAAAAGAAATCCTCGTGCACTTGTAGGTGGGATGTAAATTTGTGCAGCCACTCTGGAAAAGAGTATGAAGGTTTCTTGATTATACCACAATAAAGCTGAAAAAAATCTATTGTAAAATGAAAAACAACAACAAAAAAACCCAAAACCACAGGGCTTGTGGGGAAATGGGTTTAGGGCCCAATACTCAAAAACTGTCATTGGTACATTAAAAAATAAGGGCCTGCTAGGGACTGAATATTTCTGTCCCCTGAAAATTACTATTTTGAAGACCAATTCCCAATGTGATGTTATTTGGAAGTTATGTGATGTTAGTTCAGGAAGTAATTGAGTCAGGAGAGTGGAGCTGTCATCAATGGGATTAGTGCCCTTATAAAAAGACACCCGAGAGCTTGCTTTCTCTGCTTTTCACCCAGAGAATACCTCTCCAGGAAACAGCTCTCACCAGACAAGTGCTGCCACCTTGATCTTGGACTCCCAGCCTCCAGAACTGTGAGAAACAAATCTTTGTGTCAAAACCGCACAGTCTGTGGTATATTTGTTACAGCAGCCCAAACTAAGACAAACCCTAACAAAAATGGTAGTGTAATTATATGTGCTAAATGGTTAAAAATACACCCACAACAATATGGCACTTTAACTTGAAAAGGGCCTGCAGTTTGCTGGTTAATCTGGGTGGTAGAAGGGTTGCAGCTTGTGGGTGATTGTGAATCAGTGAGAGATGGGTGATTTGAGATGCCATAAAAAGCTGTAACGTCTGATGTGAGTGGGGTAGCTGTTTGAGGTGTGTGCAAGTGTGTGTTTTGTGTTTTTCCACCTGCCTAGGCTCCTCTGGGTGCAGCTGTGCATTCATTCACCAGCTGTTTCTCTGGACAAAATTACATGTGAACACAAGTGAGATTCAGAATATGTTCAAATTGTTCCCTGTACGTCAGGCATGTTAGAGCAACACTTATTGCAACTCTGACAATGTATTAATATCTTTCTCCAAGATGGCTATGAAGGAGCATATATGACCTTTAATCTGGGGCTCCCTAAGGATCACGAACTGCAGGTTGAAGGAATTGAAGAAACGGGATTTAAACAATTATTTTTAAATAATTAATGTAACACATTATGGAAAAAAGGAGTACTAAGGTTTAAAGCTTACCTTGGCTTCCATGTTCCATTGAGTCATTTTCTCTTAATGAATTCAGTTCTCAGATTATGCAACCAAAAATCTTTAGGCTTTTGTATAGTTAAATATAGAATATTATAATATAATGCTAATGTAGTATGAGCTTCAATAGGTGTGGAGAACAACATTTTGAAATATGAAAATCCATAAAGCAGGGTTAGTATTTCCATAGGCACCATAGTCTGTGCTCTCTAACTTTAGATTTAGAAAAATAATGACCCTGACTATCTGAGATGGTTAAAGCCAGTTTTTCAACTTTTCTTGTGGTGGGGCCCCACACTGTCTTAACAACATCTTCAACTTACATTGATTAAACAACTCTAAACTAAATGCACTTCAAGAAATATCAATAAATCTTTACCTAATTAAAAATAATATCCCAGAAATTTTCATCTATATTTTGGATGCTTCAGCATTTTTAAATTGGTTTTTACCCTGATTATGCGAGTAATGTGTGGTCAAAATTTATAAAGTACCAAGAAAATAAGAATTATGCACATCTCTATCGCAAAGAAAGAGCTAGTAAGAGTTTTATATATTTACACTCCTCATAAACTCACATGTAAATATTGTTGATTTCCCCCTGTCTCCATATATATATAATGTAATGTAATATATAATTTTTCGAGCAATGCATTGAAAGAATGCAAGATGGGGCATCTGATTTGCAGATGACACAACCCATCTTCCAGGCCTGCTCTAAGGATTTAAATTAGATTCCCAAAGTTAAGGGTTCAACATATGTAACACATAATGTAAATAGTAGCTGCTGTGATACATTTATTGACCTGTATTTAAGTATCTTCATAGACATTATGATAATGCCTGAATAATGTTATGTCAGGAACTTGGGCAATATAGTTTAACCATTTCCTTGCTAGTTAGAGTCTAGATTTAGGGCTCTTCACAATTTTTCCATCTTAAAAGTAAACTATTTGAATACCTTTTCTATGTACAAACACGTTGCCATATCATTTTTCCCCCGTCAGTAGTAGAATTCTAAGGATGGAATTACAAGAGGTTTATTATCACCTCTTTAAAAACTGCTTTCTAGAAATGTACCAATTTACGTATGTGGCTGTTCACCACTTTTGATTTAATTGTGCCATGTTTTGAAAGTTTTCCTAAAGGTAGAAAAGATTGTATTATTTTTCACTTGTGAGATCAACGTTTTATGTTGGTATTTTTATTTAATCAAAGGAATTTTCTGTGCACATCATTCGTGTGTGTGTTTTAGATCTGCTTTATTCTTTCTGTTTAAATCAATTTGCATTAATATTTTAATATTTTAAAACTAATAGTTTATTTTGAAAAAATAGTTAAAAATATTAACTTATACAAATATTAACCTCTTGAAGTTTCCCATTTTTATGTAATTTTTCTTTATCCTTTATACGTTTGAGATTTTCCCATCTAGAAGCCATATACATCTATATATTTTTTTAAATAAAACTCTGTTTGAATGTATATCAAATTTATTTTTTATGTTTTGAGTGAAGATGTAAATACTTTTTAAAGAAAGCTAACTACCCAGTTTTTCATCACCACTTATTGTATGCTCCATAATGGCTTCTATTGACTGTAATACCTTTATCATATGGGCTCTCATCCTAGAATCTACATTTAGGGTAACGCTAGTCTCAGCTACGAATTGGCACTTGTCATCTACCTCCTCAAGGATTAAATCATGTGCTGGTGCAGCTGCTGCAGCCGCTGACCTTCAACACTCCCTGAAAGGAGTTCAGGGTGGAGAGCGGAAATGAGGCACTCTGTGCTCGGGGGAAACTGGCAGGACAACTCTTCAGAGAGTTACATACTTTCAGGAGAAGATTTTATGAGCCCAATTCTTGTATCCCCTCATATCTAGAAAAACACTAAGATCTTTCATGGTGAGGTCTGCTCTCAAGACTAGCAGCAACCTTCGCGAGACTAACAGAAACATTCTGCAAAAAAATATATGCTCTCGATTGCATATACTCCCCATTCAACAAAATCACATATATACTGATCTTCCCCCCTGCCTCTTTGGAGTAGTTTCTCAGAGCTCTCTGAAATGCAGTCTCCTGGGCTATACTCCTCATTTTGTCCCAAATAAATCTTAACTTGCAACTCTCACGTTGTGCATTTTTTTAAAAGTCGACAGTAGTTTACCATTTTCTGTATTAGAACCACACTCTTAATTTAGCTTTATATATAATTAGTAAGGCACATTTCACTCATTCTCTTCAAAAAAAATTCTAGCTTGACTTTCAACTAAACCTTAATCACTTTGTTAACAACATACTAGGATTTTGATTGGAAGTTTATTAGAATTAAAATCGAGAAAGGTAGATCTGTCTGTAATATTTGGTGCTCTACAGAATCATGGTATTTTCTCTCTTTTTTTTTGGTCTTTTTAAATGGTATTTTGTAAATTTGATTTTTTTCTACTTATTCATTCTCTATATTCCTTTAAAATACGTTTATTTTAAATTTTAGTTGCTTTTTTATGAAAGAGATTTATACATATGTTTTCTATATCTTTTTTTTTTTTTTTTTTTTTTTTGCGATACGCGGGCCTCTCACTGTCGTGGCCTCTCCCGTTGCGGAGCACAGGCTCCGGACGCGCAGGCTCAGCGGCCATGGCTCACGGGCCCAGCCGCTCCGCGGCATGTGGGATCTTCCCAGACCGGGGCACGAACCCGTGTCCCCTGCATCGGCAGGCGGACTCTCAACTACTGCGCCACCAGGGAAACCCTGTTTTCTATATCTTAAAAGTAGAAAGTCAGCTGTTCTGTGCACTTTATGATTCTTGTCCATTGAACTGTTATATTTTTAAGGATTTTCAGTGCCGTTTCATTAACTATTGGGAAATCTCATAATTTCTGAAAATGTCCTTTAGCATTCAACAATTCATATATTAATTAGTATTTTAATAAGATAGGATTTTAAAAATTGGGGTATAGTTGCTTTACAATGTTGTGTTAGTTTCTGCTGTACTGCAAAGTGAATCAGCTATATGTATGCATATATCCCCTCTTTTTTGGATTTCCTTTTCATTTAGGTCTCCACAGTGCATTGAGTAGAGTTCCCTGTGCTATACAGCAGGTTCTCATTAGTTATCTATTTTATACATAGTAGTGTATATATGTCAATCCCAATCTCCCAATTCATCCCACATCCCTTTTCCCCCCTTGGTGTCCATACATCTGTTCTCTATGTCTGTGTCTCTACTTCTGCTTTGGAAATAGGTTCATCTGTACCATTTTTATAGATTCCACATATATCCATTAATATATGATATTTGTTTTTCTCTTTCTAACTTACTTCACTGTCTGTATGACAGGTACATCCACGTCTCCACAAATGAGCCAATTTCATTCCTTTTACTGGCTGAATAATATTCATTTATATATGTACTACATCTTCTTTATCTATCCATCTGTTGATGGAGACTTAGGTTGCTTCCATGCCCTTTCTATAGTAAATAGTGCTGCAATGAGCATTGGGGTTCATGTGTCTTTTTGAATTATGGTTTTCCCAGGGTACACGCCCAGTAGTGGGATTTCTGGGTCATATGATAGTTCTATTTTTAGATTTTTAAGGAATGGCCATATTGTTTTTCATAGTGCCTGTATCAATGTACATTCCCACCAACACATAAAATTGGTGTGTGGTTTTGTTTTACACCATTTATGTCTGATATCAGGGTTAAATTATTTTCACAAAATACAGATTTCCTCTATTCTTCTATTCTTGATTCTCTGAAACTATTTGTTACTTTTGTAGTCAGCTGTTTTTTTTTTTACTTGTATAACCCATACAAGATTTTCAGAAGTAATTGTTGAAAAACTTTATTTTATGTGCTTTCTAGCTTATTTTTCTTTTGTTTTAGTTGTTTTAAATATTGGTCTTGAGAATTCATATTTTTCCAGAAAGTAGTCAATTTCTTGAACATTCTAATGTAGTTGCAGTATATATATGTGTGTGTGTGTGTGTGTGTGTGTGTGTGTGTGTATCTGACCTGGGGTCTCACACAATACCCCTAAATCCCTTGGAGTTTCCTGGGTGATAGAAGTGGGGCTTTTTTCTATGTTTTTTAAAGTGTTAATTTAAATTTTTTTTTCTGGTAGGAAACGATTACTTGCATATCACTTAGACCCTTTGAAGTCTCATTTTTAAGGTTTGTTAGTGCAGTTCTAGAGTATCCTAGAGTATCCTTTACTCTAGGGCTTGTGATTAGTTCCACTTCTAATATGCACAATTTCTGGTGTCTTAATTGAATGTCCCATGTATTCAAGGAGGTTTCTTCACTCTGGCTGGTGAGGATTCTCAGCCATACATGAACTTTGGAAATTATTTAATGTACAGTTCTCCAGTAATTGTTCTTTATGCAGAAACTGTTCCTTCCCAGCCTTGTGAAATTTCACCTGTGTGTGCTCAGATTAGTACTCGACAGAGACTCAGAGGGATAATCAGGCAGTGGTGGAGTTCTCTCTCTGGGGAGCTCCTTCCTTTTGGATGCCCTGCCCCTCAAATGATCGCCCCCTGGACCTCCCAACTCACTGTGTTCTCTCCCTTGCTCTTCCCTTGGAGTCCCTTCCTCTCAGTTCACCTGTAATTTCTGGGCCACTGAAAGTACTTGCATCTAAATCTGTCTTCTCCTGCTCCTATGTAAAGTCTCAGTAGCATCTTCCCCTGAATGATGACCATGGATGAAACCTTCCCCAGCTACTTTAAACTCCCCTCTGGATGTCTCCTCTCATCCAGGCTCAGTGAGTCAGAATCATCCATGATCCATTTTTTCATACTCAACAAGATGTCTGGCCATGTTGAGTGTTTCTCCAGTGGAGTGGGTTGAGCAATGATGGACAAAGAGAGACGAGCAGACAGCAGTTAGAGACCATGTCAGGCTGTGGTGGGCATGAGAATGAATGACACTGCTAAGAAGAGGAACAGATTATAGAGAAGTCACAAGGGTAGAAGAGGTTGGAAAATGTTTTCAAACACAGATCGGGGAGAAATCTGGTAGAGGAGAGGTTGAATTTATAATAAAATAAAGAGAAATGACCACTTCTAGGTTCCTCAGAAAAACTCAGTACCTGCTATCTTACTGGTAACATCTTATCCAATGTTATTTCAGTTAGAAATACTTTAGGCTACAAATCCTTTAGAAACTATCCTATACAGATTTTAGCAGTAGAATAACATAAGCCAAAGTTATGCATTGCAGCATTGTTTGTAATGTCAAAAGATGGTTGAATATTAGTGTTTATCCCAATATGGACTGGCAACATGCATTATAGTACATCATCCACTCAGTGGACTGCTTTGTAGGAAACAACGTCCTGATAGAAGTTTTTTCCCCCAGATATTTTTCAACTGAATATAAGGAAGATGTAATGAAACATTATACAACTACTTATGTATTAAAATGTGGAGTGAAGGAAAATATATATTCACATTTTCTTGTATACCCATAAAAAGACACTCTGGAATGATACCTGGAAAATCAACCACAGTGGCTAACTTTGAAGACAGGGGTCCTGGGCAAGGGCGGGTGACAGAATACAACATAAAGTATTTAATATTTATAGGTTCTTGAACCTTCTACACATATTATCAACTTCTCATAAATGTGGACATTAAATTCTTTTTAAATCTCTAAAGATTAAAAGTTATAGCACGATTTCTACCAATTGAATGAAAGTCCAATTTGTTTTTCCAGAAAGATTATCCGGCTTCCCTAAAATGTCTACTCATGAGAATTTTCTGGTGGCTTTTGCTTCTTTTCTTTCACTTTGGAAGCAGTTTTCTGATTCATAATCCTTTGTGTTCTTCCTTTCAAAGAACATCTACCGCTGCTAATTTTATGAGTTAAGCTTGATCTAATTTTCTTACCTTTTTCCCCATTTTTCCCTATGAAAAGACTCTGTACATTCATTATCAGTTGAGACAATACTTAGATAATTCATAAGGCTAGGAGGACAATTATTTGCCTTAATACTTGAATTCTTTCTCTGCATCTGACATATTAATAATGCCAGTAAGATATTGTATAAAACCGTTGCCTTTATTATAATAAGAAATATTAGTCAGGAGACCATATCTTAAGCCTGATTGTAAAACCAGCAGCCACGTTAACAGTGAGGAGATGTGAGGGGATATTTCATGTGGAAGAAAGGAGAGCTCTCTTCAGAGGTTTAAAGGGTGTTTAAAAGCATGTAGAGCTCGGCCCAGTGGATGGACCATTTGGGAGTCACTCCCCAGGGATACATAGGAGAGAGTCCTGAGCATCTTGAGTGCTGCACAATGCGGTGGTCTGGAGTGGTGGCTGTGGACCCCTCTGTAGATCAGTAGAGAAGAAAGTTGCAGCCTTGTGTCTGTACAAGTGTGTACAAGGCGATCTGGTCTTCAGAAAAAGAAATTTGACTAAATCGCATATGGTCTCAGCTCTAATAATAAGATCTTTTCTTGAATCCATTTCTTTTTCCTCTCAAATTCTCAAACCCGAGTATTTATTCTGCATGAGACAATTCTCTTTTAATTCCATTCTTCAGTCTCAAATTTTGTAGCTTATCTTCAGTAAGTACCTGTCCATCTTTATTCTTTAGACAAGATAAGCAAGAGGGTCATTTTCTTATCAGACTTTAAAGGAAACAAATACCTTTACAATTAGACTTTCTAACGTTCTAAATTTATTTCATGTTCCCACAGTAATATCTTCAATCCTGAGTTTGTGGCATTTTTACCTACTTCAGACAAGACTCTGGGGAGTGAATTGGTAGTGGGACCTGACAGACCACTGGGATTTTGAACTCTTGGCAGTTAGATCTCCGTTTATAGAAGTGTTAACAACCAATGGAACAATCAGCATACAGTCCAGGGTTACAGGGGTGACAGCCGCGAGAAGGCGACCTATGGATGACAGAAGAGATCGGCCTTCTGACAAGCAGTTGCATTTCACTGCGAGGCAAAGAGAAAGTGCCTGCAGATACAGAGATGCCATCAGCAGGGAGCAGGGAAACTTCACCCAGATCTGTTATCAACAAAACCGTCAGAAGTCAGTCATTCCCTGGGCTTATTTGTGCTTCCTGTTTCTGCACTCCCTTGTGCTTCGAGACTGCTCTGCTGAGTTGATGTTCTCCTCCATGCTTTTTCTAAATCTCCTCTGGGCCAGGAGGATGTAGGAAGTAGAGGTGTTCTGCGGTGGATCTGCTTCCTATAACACGTCTGACTGCCTTGCAGCTGGGACAGTACGTGTGCTGAGTGCCGACCTGCCTTCCCAAGGGTGTGGCTGGGGTGGGACCAGAGGTCTGAATGGGGAGGGGAGGGTGGTAATGGTTCCTTTGTTTTCTTTCACTCCCAGGTCAGGAGATCTTAATCTGAGGGGCTTAGGGAGCCCAGGGAGCCTGTGGCCTCCCTGAAGTCATGTATAAAATGTGTTTGTGCACAGGTTTTTATTCAAATACAATTAAATGCCCTGGATTTACCCTTTCCGAATATTTTAGCACTGTTCCTAGTCTGTAGAGATCCTTGTGCACTGGAGTAGAACATAGCTGCAGTGATTTCAACACATTTCCATTGTGAACAGTACCTAGTAAAGTAAGCTTTCTGAGTCAAGAGCGAGTGGTGGCTGAAAACGTTTAAAAACATCCTATGAAGTGTCTAGAATCGGGAGTGTTTGATCTGCACTCTACTGGAACATTTTAAGGTCTAATACTTTGTTTTCCACTTGTGAGCAGCTAGGTCAAGTTTTTTTGTTCCCCCAGACAAGAAAACCTAAATATATAAAGTCTATGTGTCTGGCCAGGGTCAAAGGACAAACTAGTTTAGGGATGGTCACAGGCAGACTTTTCTCATTACCAGAAATTAAAGTGGCAACGAGTATTTATGACACAAACCCTAAACGCATTTAATTATTGGATAATCTCGATCTACAGAGAGGCAAAGTCTCTTCCTGTGGTTATTTGTAAATACTTCATACAGATCTATTTAAATGGCTTTGCGCTCTTCTAGGATTATTCTCCCGTGACAATGGCCAGGACTTAATGCACTTATGCACAAAACTATTTAGGTTCCTGCTCAAGTGCGGTAAACTGGTTAACAACAAACCAAACCAGTGAGCTGTTTTTTAAACTGGCTGATGGTGCCACCTACTGTCCAGTCTGTAGAAATGAGCTGGGACTGGAACCTGAGCCTTATCTACTGAGAGCCACAGAAACTAGGATATGAAGGGGAATTAGACTCAAGTCTAATTATACTTTCTAATTATACTCAATTTAGAATGAGTTACATAAATAGTTATATTTATACCCTCTCCCCAACATTCCCAATCTCAGGTTACAGAAAATAAAACATTAGAAAATTCTTTTAAATTGTGGCAGATGTAGGAAACAGTATCAGGCTATCATGTGCTTTCTGTAGATGCAGATTATCCAGTACCAAAATGCCTTTAGGGCTCTGCATCAAACATGCTCTTTGCCATTTCAACTCCTAGTGATGTCCGAAGCCCCGAGCCCCCTGAGTAGCGGCCCCTGCTGTGGACTCGACTGTATTTACTTTACACTGTGTTGAACAGATGACAGAAAAAGAAAAAGCTCTAAAAAGGAGGAAGATTTCAGGTAAGCAAAAATAGTATTTTAAAATATTGATTTGGGTGTTTTGTTTTTAATGGACCAATCCATGATAGAACAGGCCCAGACGAGGTTTGAAAATAAAATGTATATTTTCTTCCCTGGAGAGATACTGGCAGCCAAGTTAATTAAAACATATGCTTTCTAGGAACCAGGCATAAATTCTCACTTAGTTTAGACAAATAACTGATTTCCAAGCTGGCTTAAACCCAGCGAGTGCTCAAGGAATGTTCTAGTGACTACTGTGCAGTCAGGGTTTTATTATTTGTTCTTCGAGTGTGTTCTGTCTCTAATCCTTAAATAAAAACCCATTCTCGGGCTTCCCTGGTGGCGCAGTGGTTGAGAATCTGCCTGCTAATGCAGGGGACACGGGTTCGAGCCCTGGTCTGGGAGGATCCCACATGCCGCAGAGCAACTAGGCCCGTGAGCCACAAGTACTGAGCCTGCGCGTCTGGAGCCTGTGCTCCGCAGCAGGGGAGGCTGCGATAGTGAGAGGCCCGCGCACCGCGATGAAGAGTGGCCCCCACTTGCCACAACTAGAGAAAGCCCTCGCACAGAAACGAAGACCCAATACAGCCAAAAATAAATAAATAAGTTAAAAAAAATAAAAACAACAACAACAACAAAAAACTTATCAATGAAAAAAAAAAACCATTCTCTTCCACGTAACTTACTATTTGACTTGACTCTAGGCTGTATGACAAAACATTTCTGTTACCACATGTAAAATTGTGCGTGTGTGCGCGTGTTTTTAAATACAAACAGTGTACACTCTTGTTCAAGTTCATCCTGAGTTTCAAGTACACACAAAAAAACCCCTGAATACTTCAGAGTAAAAGTACAATTTCTCGTTCATACGTATCAAGGTATCCATGGTTCATTTGTATGTATTCTGACAACTTAAAAAAATTTTTTTCAAATATACTTTTATTTACTCACAGATAATAAAGTTTCATTTTTACTTGTCTTAAATACTGTGTGTTGCCTTGCAGCTTGCTTTTGTCAGGTAACAGCATGACTTTGAGGTGTCACCATTTCCTGCTTTGGGGTTTTCCACTGCTATTTGAGAACACTGCAGAAAGCTTTCCACAGAACCACATAATACTGCTATAAGCGTATCCAGGTTCATATTTCATTTCTATCTCTCACCTTCATGCTAATAACAATATGCATAATTAAACGTTTCTAAGTTTTCAGAGATAACTTTCTTTAAAGTGAATATAAAGCCCAGTCACCAAGCAGTTTCTGTGGTGTCTTGTCTTATTCTAGTTTCGTCTTGAATTCCTTAAAACTTTGAGGCGAAAACTTCGTTGTAAACTTTAGGTTAAACTGTAGGTTATCTGTAGTTTATCTCTAGCGCAGCTAATTCCATTACTGACATCGGTGGTAATAACCCCTTTTCAGATTAATGCTACTAAAAATATCTAGTACATTAATGACAAAAACAAAGTTATTACAAGTCAGTTCATAGCATGAGGCTTTGGAAGTCCGCAGGAGCCGGGAGCTGCCTGTCCGTGTGTAGGGGCTGAGGCGTCTCATCGTCTCCCTTCTCCAACATGAAGGGCTGAGGGGGGCTCTGACTCCGCAGGGATGTCGAGAGGAAAACCCTCCAGCCAGTTCAGTGCCTCTACACTTGACTCTTCCATGCTCGGTCCTGTCCAGACGCTCACATGAGGGCACCTCAGGTGACACACTGAGAATTCAGTCCCATTTGTCTTCTCGCAGCCCCACCAGCACACTGGCTGTGTCATGAAGCTCTTTTGGGAGAGTTATAGCCTGATGGCCAGGAGAGGACACAGGGGCAGCTGGTCTGCACTCTTTCCGAGCAAGGCGGCAACAGTTGTTTGTTTGTTGGGTTCTCTTTTCTGCATGTGTAGAATTTATTCAGCATAATCACAGGGGCATTGTAGTCATGCTGTCACACACACACACAAACACAGATATTGCACCACATCCATGTGGAGCCCAAGTGCATTCCATCTGAGACTTACTTATATGCTTTTACGTGCCACAGCCCACCTTTTATATAATACATGTTTCAATGCCAGTTGCTGTGTTCACTTTCTCAGCATCATCTGCAGACATCTTCACGACTGCAGCACCCAGAGCAAGCTGTTTTCCTTCTGCCTCAATTGCAACAATCCTATCTGCTGCAGCAGAGCAAAGCTTAGCTCCTCGAGAAGCTAAGTGTAGACACGTGATATCAACTCCTTTGAGTACAAATTTGATGGCTCCTTTATCCACCTGTTGGTGTGGAAAAAGCGTCTTTTTTTATCTTTTTCTGTGTGGAATAACCTTGGGGTTGGATAAAAAGACCCTCTCTTTTTCTAAATAGAATAACTCTCCAGTCACTGTAAAGATTTCTTTCTGTTCATAGCATACCACTCTTTTAACTGGTTCCTTCTTAGGCACGATTAGGTGAAGCCATGGTTCAATGCCTGGGAATGGTTCTACTTGTTCTTAATACCCATAATAGCAGGTTTTCCACTGGATGTAGCTGAACACATTTTCTTTTTAATCAAATTTCTTGAACATGTTTCAAGGTGAAGGGGTGATGATAGGGAAGGGCCGGGAATGGCGAAAAATAGACTTAGCAAGGATCCCGCAGACCCCCTACACCTGGAAGGCAAAAGGGATGGTGGCAGCTGGGGTCGTTACTCACAGGTGACGCATCTGGCCGCACTTTTCCAGCTCTGGGGAAATCTCACTCCTTCTGCTCCTTCAACTACTTCCTCCGACTATTCATATGAGCACTGAGGCAATTTGGGGTGTTCTTTGGGGTTACCAATTTCTCCCTAGGGCTGGTAGCTGAAAGGGTGGAAGTTGAGCAGTAAGAAGGGACCAAGCACTCATTCTTGTTGCAAGAACCGGATGGAGGGGCGGCACCTGGTCTACACAGGGACGGTTGGCCATTTCTGCAGGCTCACAGGGATCAGAAGAGTGTGGGCTTCAACGCTCAGGGGCATCCTCCTGAATTCCACTACCAAGTTAGGGTCCCTCTCACGGCGCTAACGTCCCACGGGCTAGCAGACCTCTGGTGAGTGGCTGACTAACCTCGTCTGGGACTTGGAGCCTGGCTACTTTAACTAATAAATTGTTGATGAAAATAATCAATAAGCAATCTATAATAGGAATAGACAAGCATCTGATTTGAGCCAAACTGTGGACTATAGCCTGGAAGACAACCCCTCAGATAGCTCTGAAGAACTGTCCCAGGTAAGCATAGTTTTCAGTACAATTTTATATATTTTCTGAACAAAGAACATTAAAAAAGTGAGGGATACATTCCTTTAAGGTTTCAGGGAAAAAGGCAAACACAAAACAAACAAACAAACAAAAAACAGATCAGCTCATACACAGCAAGTCAGCATGGCCTTGGCACCTGGGAAATGAGGCTTATTATTGAAGGAGCTTCAGCATTGGCATCCCAGGAAAGGAGGCATTTCATCTTTATTTTTAACATGGACATTCTTTACTTCTGGTCAATGCACTCTTTTCTTTAATAATTAAAGCAGAAGCACAATGTATGTTTGATAGGCCACACACAGGCTATTCTAGTATGCATAACACTCAAGTTAACTCCTGTATAAGCCAGACGACGTCCCCATACCTCAATATGTGAAAATATCTTTATCAAAATCCTCGGTCTGGGTGGGGGGTTCAGCTTTTTCTGTTTTCTTTCTACCCGGAAGGTCCTCTTCTTGTTTCGATGGTGACTAGCAATTACTACCCTGTCACCTGTGAGAGTTTGCACACCTGGACCATCGCCTATTCCAGACACTATGGGTGCCCCACCTAGCCCGTGGAGAGGTCCTTGTTACTTCCAACTGTGGAGCAGTCTAGCTCCCAATTCCCCCTCATCACTGCTTTCCCCCCGTCACAAGTCAGTTTCTCTGGAAGGGAATGTTAACATGGATTTTGGCAAGCAGAGTGCAACTTAAGTGTCAACCTCTGTGACAGGGCAGAGAGGGAGCAGGATTGGCCAGATGGCATAGTTGAGCAGGTGTCCGGCCCCGAGGAAGCCTTGGCTCAGCCCATGGGGGCTCTGAAGCATATGTGGCCATCACAGGTGTTGTAAGCGCCCCTTTGCACTTGACCATTGAGTGTGGCAGCCCTGAGAGGGTCCCATGCATGGTTGAGGCTGCCTGAGGGGATCTTGGCTGGAAATTGCCTGTTGATGGCACTCCAGCAGCTGGGCAGTGAGTGTTTTCTGGGCCAGAGGTGTGGGTGGCACATCCGTGTGCACCCTGAGTGGTGCCCCATATATTAGAGATGAGTAAGTGGGGAACACGTTAGAGATATTTGTCTTGTCATCTTCACCCTGCTGCACCACCTAACATGCTACACTACCTGATTCTGGTGGTAAACAGTCATGATGATTAAATTTCTTTAACTTCATTTTGAATTATTACTGTAAAATAGATTGTTTCCTAATATTTACTACATATTCTGGTAGCAAAGTCTCACTATTATCAGTAAAATGAGTTTAGGTTCATTGTGAGTTGTTACCCTGGAGGCTATTGAAATAATGAGGATTCTATTTTCTCACATTGTGTAATCTAAGTAGATACACGCTGTTGAGGCAGGCACACAGAGGGGCACATCTGGGGGAATATATTAAACAAATGTGACATTAAACACACTTTAGGTAAAGACATCTTGGGGTCTTGGGCCAAATACCACTAAGGGATGGAGGACTTCGAGTCAGCTCTGCACAGAAGTATCCAAAAATAGCCTGAAGATACTACACAAGGAAAGCCTATTCTTTAGTTTGTCATAATTCCATCACTGGGCAAGTTGGTGAGTCATTTGTTGTTGCTGTTTTTGTTGTTGTCGTTTTGGTTCTCCTTGTAATCTACTGGTGCCACTTGAGAAAAAATTTTCAGCTGGAGGAATTTTTCCTCAATCCCCTATCCCCAGATGACTAGTGGATGTAACCGGAGACATCCTGGGTTGTCACGCCTGAGGAGATGCTAGTGGGTAGAGGCCAGGGCTGCTGCTCAATATCACAGAACTCACGGGACATCTCCCACAGCGAAAAGTTATCCAGCTCAGAATGCCGTTAATCCCCAGGTTGAGAAATCTTGCCCTAGAGCAAGAGCAAAGGGCTTAAATATCACAAAATGTGCCTTCTGAACATTTTGAGCAGAGTATTGGACTAAAACCTCTATACAAAAAGTGAATAGACTTGTTGAGGTTAGTGCCACTGTGACAACTCTTGTTGAAAGTCACCCCCACGGGATACTGTACCTCTCATGAGCTTTCAGTGTAGTTGAGCTTTAAAAGCCTGACACAAGACTGGAACAACTTTGGTCTTTCTCACCTGGTCTATGCAAAACTCTAGGAGAAGACGCTAAAAGGATCATATTATCAGGGGGAAAGCAACATGCAGATGAAACAAGCTGTGAGAGCTTTAGCCCCCACCACAGGCAGTGAGGTCTCTGGAGCTCAGCTGCAGTCACAAGCTGTGTGAAGCAGCTTAGGAGTAGATGCTTGTGCAGTTTAGCCTCCTTGACCCCAATAAATATTCATTCAATGCCTGCTACATGCCAGACACGGAAATGTCACAGCCCAGTCTCAAGCAGCACCGCTGTAAGCCTGGACACTCAGGACGTGTTATAGGTTCTGTGATAGACACCAGAAGCAGCCTCAGTTGAGGAGAGCACAGAACACAGACTAGCCACTGCAGAGGATCTAATTTGTAAACCTTGCAGCTACAAGGGTCCTGCTCACGTGTGAAGCCAAAGAAGTGCCTGATGAACGGCTGATATCCTTACACTGAGTTTACCAAGAAAAGCTGCCCGTCTGGGGGGCTGAGAGAGCAGCCCCGTGAAGGACGTGGTAGAGCTGCCGCCACAGCTGCCTGGTCCCACCGCCCACACTGGGCCAGCTTCCTCACCTCACCTCTCACTTCGTTCATCTTTTTGGCTGAATGAATACATGTCTCTATTTGACTTTTCTCTGACATTTCTCATTTGTCTGGATGGTTAATCAATAACATTTTAAAAGTAGTCGGACAATTTTGACCATATTAGGTATTTTGCAGGTGTTTCTACCTTTAGTCCCTGTTTACTCTGCCATCTGGAATACAATGACAGCTAATAAATTTCCCAGTGACTAATCTTTGCAAATCTGAATAGAAATTAGAAACCTCTAAAGCCGTAGTAAATTGAGTGTATGAGAATAGGCTCAATGAAGTTCTGAATATATTTAGTCACGCCAACCTTATCAGGGGAGTTTTTTTCTTATTGTATTTTTGGGCTATATCTTAAAACAACGCACAGCCTGTGCTTAGGTGGCTAGCCTTAGCAAACTACAGTAGGTGCGACCATCCACACCCGGGGAAAGTCAGAGTCGCCTTTAGTTGTCCTGCACATCCGACCACCTGGCGAGGGGAGAATAACAGCAGGGAAAGTCTCCAGTGACAGCAGGTACCCAGTTATCACAGCTCTAAAAGGAGGAAGATGGGGCAAGGCCAGCTCACTGGCTGCAGGGAAGGTGCTTACGACTGGCTGTGGCCCCCAGCCAACCTGATAGCAAGCCTGAGAGCCTCAATGAAGGGAAAGAAAAGAGAGACAGGAGGGAGGAGAACAGTGGGGGAGGGTTAAGTTCACCTCCAGGTGTCAAAAAACAAGTGTCACAGCAGAGACTGGGGAGGAGAGGGGGTCAGGTGGGAGGAGCCGGTGAAGAAATACCTGGAGGACGCTTCCTCCCCTCTCCACTCCAGACGGGGCGCACGGGGCGGGCGACAGTGTTTGCATCCACTCCCCTCACTAAGAATGTGCGCTTCAAGCTGGTCTTGAGAACACACCTCATTCGTCACTGTGACTGCAGGTTGGGTCTTCTCTGCCCACCTCCCCCTCACATTTCCCTTTGCCCTGAAGTCTTCATTTTTTCAGGCAAACAGTCTGGCTCAGTGGGAAGAGCTGAGCACCCAGGAGGCAAATCCTGGGTCGCAGGTGTAATATATATTCATATTAATAGCTTATTTATATTTATTAATTTAATTTATTATAATAAAATAATACTATATAAATAAATGTACATATAATGTAAATAAAATGTTAAATATGATATACTAATATTATTTTAATATATCAACACTATATGTTCATATTAATCATACAGAAGCTAATTTAGTTAGTGACATCCTTGGCATGAAGAAAAGCGAAGACTATAGAAATCAGAAGAACTGAGAACTTTGAAGATCTTTGAGAGAACTCCATGCCCACGATGTAAATGGAGAGAAGTATGTGAAGGGCTCCTGGCCAGGGCTGCTCACAGAGATATTCTAGGCTCCTTGTTTACTGGGTCAAGAGTGAATCAGGGTGCCCCAGATGTCTGGATAAAAGCAGGAGCCTAGGGTCCAGGGTCCAGCCCCCGTGGACCATGCCTGTCCTTCTTTCACCACATTGCAGTGGCCCAGCCCGCCCGCGCAGCACCTCCTCACTTACACTCCTGTGAACAAAAGTTACCACTTCTCCTACACAATGAAGTGTGCGTGTTGCAGAAGAATTGGCACCTACCAAATAGTGACGAACATCTTAACACTACGGAGAGAGGGAGAAGGAGGGATAGATGGACAAATAGGTAAGCATGTCACAGTTTTAGACTATAATGTAAAATTTATGAAAATACAAAGTAATGTTAAAACTCTTTAGCTCTCATGCTTCCCTGGGGACGCAGTGGTTGAGAGTCTGCCTGCCGATGCAGGGGATACGGGTTTGTGCTCCGGTCCGGGAAGATCCCACATGCCGCAGAGCGGCTGGGCCCGTGAGCCATGGCCGCTGAGCCTGCGCCTCCGGAGCCTGTGCTCCGCAACCGGAGAGGCCCCAAAAGTGAGAGGCCCAGGTAATGCAAAAAAAAACCCCCAAAACAAACAAAAACAACTCTGTAGCTCTCAGCTTTTATTTTTACCAATGCCTTCATTAAACAATTTATCAGTCATCTAAGTACAGTAGATTCTAAATCATAAAATACGATTTTAATTTTGAAGTACTTTCGTTTTCTACATTACCAGAATGTACCTTCAAATCACCAATGTCTTCTTAACCAAAGCAGATATTTGTTGTATATTCAAAGACCCTGTCAGAATGTTCCCAGGAGGTTAAAGAGGAGTTTCCTGGAACATCATCTGCCCTTCCCCTGTTGCCAGGAGTAAGAGTGTTTATTAGTTTTGAGAGAGCTTGGTGAACTGGTTCAGTTCCTACACATGCAGAAATTGCTTGCTGACCAACATGCTCCACTAGGTTCAGCCTCCACTTAAATGTGCCCTAAATCCCCTAAGCAGACCAAGAGCCTCGCTGTCCCATTACTCCCTCTGCTTCCACCCACCAGAGTCATGGGCCCAGGGGATGCAGAATAGACTGGACTCTAGGCCACTCGTCTCCTCCTACACTTCCCCACTCACAGGCCCAGAGAAACGAAGCTCTTTCCCCTGACTTAAGGAGGAAGGAGATCCAGCAACAGTGCCAGAAGAAGCACATGGGAGGGGCCCCTGCACTACCAGAGAACCGTGGACTCATCATGTAGGTTTTGGTGGAACATGGTAGCTGGAAGAGACTCAGGACCTGACACCTATGGGACTTCACCTGCTATACAGACTCAGAAACCATCTGTGGGCTGTGCAAGCTGAGGAATGGTGGGGGCACTTGGATGGACTGGAAGTAGAGGGGAGGGTTTTCCCTGTTGCAAAGCACAGGCTGTGGTCTTTCTGGGCTGGAAATATTGACAGCTCAGCACCTAATGGAGGGTGTTGGTTGGAGGTGTCCTGGTAGTAGAGTTTCTTAGGGAGGTGAGAGGAGATTCTGGGAGGATGCAAAACACCTCCGAGAGCCTTGGGCCACACACCCAGTCTTCTGACACCAGAGGTGGAAGGTAGCAATTTCTTATATTTAAAGCTGTCCCAGGTCAGGACAGCCGATTTCCCAGGGCCTGAACAGTGGGGAATACAGTTGGGTGTTGTTAACGATGAGCAGTGTCCCTGAGAAGAGGACAGACAAGGGTTCCCGAGCAGTCAGAAAAAAGGCTATTGAGTCAGCAAGACAGTCATGAAGGGGGTGAGGCAGACACTATGCTGGAACTCACAGCAATCTTTGCCATTGTATAAGCCCCCACAGTAGAGTGAGGTGTTGGAAGAGGGAAGGGAAGATGGAGGACTGTGCGGGGCAGACACACAGGTGAGCGTGCATGGAACAGGTAGCACATCTTAGTTCCTTAAATGGTTTTTATTGAGAAAATAAGGACAGGTCCATGAGGTAGCCCTGAAATATGGATGGTCTAGGAAGTCATTTACTTTTTTCTTGTCAAGCTTTACCTCTTCCGGGTGGAAAAAGAAAAAGAGAAAGAAAGGAAGGAAGGAAGAAAAGAATGACAAGAGATGTCCCTAAGTGTTCACTGGTTCTCCTCCATAGGGGCCTGGCCGTGACCTCAGCAGAATATGCCCTCAGGAGACCAGCACTGTACCTCATGTGACCCCAGGGTGACTGCAGGTCCCAGGGCACTGCTTCCTTGTCCCAAGCACAAGAACTTGCCTGGTGGCAGCTGCCCTCTTCACTAGAGTCTATCCATGTCCGGGGTTCTTTTTGTTAGAGTGAGGGGCACTAATAGTGGGTTCATGGTCATGATGGATGACGTTGGGGTTTCCAAGGAAGGGCAGCATGGCTGGGCTTGTGTCCTCTGGGCCTACTGGAAGCTCCAGGTGAGTGGGGGTATGTTGGGGCCAGGCAGGGAAGCAGTACTTAATGTTAGTCAACTGTAGACTTTAAATGGCTAAAATTGAAAATATATATTTTACAAAAAAAAAAAAAAAAAAACCTCCAAAAACCCTGGTGGCATGTGAATGTCCGTAAAACCTTATGGCTTAAAAAGAAAAATTCTTAGGCCAAACGAAGGAGTACAATACTGATACATTCTAAAGCATGAGCCTCAAAAGCATGATATTCAGTTTAAGAAGCCAGACATAAAGGGCACATATTGTATGATTCCAGTCACATGAAATATTGAGAATAGGCATATCCGTGGAGACAAAAGCACATTTGTGGTGGCCGTGGCCTGAGCATAGGTGGAATAGAAGAGACTAATGGGGATGGGGTTTCTTTTTGAGGTGATGAAATGTTCTGGTATTAGTGCCGATGGTTGCACAATTTTGTGAATAGATTATCAATCACTAAATTCTACACTTTTCAAAGGGTGAATTTTATGGTATGTGAATTATGTCTCAACTTAAAAAATGGTGATTAATAAATGTGATTTTTAAAATAACATGGGAAACATTATCATGAGTTTTATTTGCTTCCTGCCATCCTAAGCTCTGTAGATATGAAAAAAGACAACCCCCCCCCAAATGAGAACAAGCACTATTTACTCAGAACTTGTCTATAGAGCATGGGAGTCAGCCACCACCACTCACATCAGGCTGAGACTCAGGGCACACATAAGAGTGGGGACACTTTCTGGTGGCAAAAAAAGGAAGCCATGTCCTCCCGAGAGCTTGTGATGCAGGGAGGCTTGAGAGAAGCTGATAGGAAGAGGGGCGTCTTATGTGATTACTTAGGGGAACATATTTGGCCTTCCCCACATTTGGTTCTACATGGAAAGGACTGAAAATTTCGAAGCTGTGAGTCACTGACCAAGTCCTGACCCTTGGGTCCTATTGCTGCAGAGGTTGGAGTCTGGTTTTCCAGACTGGTTGCTGCAGTGTGTGGGGCAGGGCCTTGTGGCTGGAGGGAGAGTTTCCCAGGCTTCCAGATGGATTTAGAAAATTCTGCATCCCAAAACCCTCCTTCATCATCTACAAGCAATCAGATACTCTGTGGATAGAGAAACTTGAATCAATGTTTTTAAAATTAACTGCAAACAGAATTATAAATGACTATATATATGACTATATATATAATGTACAACATAATGACATACTAAAAGGCAAATATCAATAGAAGAATCAAACAGAATTTTTTAAGTTCCTTCCAAGAAATGAATATGTTCAATTAAAATCACACACTCCTGAACTTCAGTATTTGGTAGTACATATTTGTGTGAAAAGAATTTTCAAATATGAAATACATAAACCATGCAAAATCTCCTTATAAGTCAGCATTAACAACTGAAATTTTGATGATAGGAACCTGTAATAAGCTAAATGGCATCCCCCTTGCAAAAGAATTACATTTTTCTCATTAGCAGACTTGTATCACAAAAAATTGTACTAAATATATTTTAAATTTCATAGATAAACATTTTGTGGAAAAAAACTGCAAACGATAGTAACTATTACAGTAATGTGAATTTACTGTAAATCTTAGGATTTCTTATTTCATTAATGTTCACATTGTAGTGAATCTCACAACAAAAAGAGTTTCAATTCATTCAATATTTTTTCTTGCCCCAATACCGAAATCTGGCCATCTGGTCGACCTTGCCGCTGCAGACGCCAAGCGACGTGCAACTGCTGTTAACCACAACAGGAAGTATCCAGATCGCACACGGGCGAAGGCGCACCGCCACACCGATGACACCCGTTCTCGACCCAAGACACCATCTGTCCCATTTGTTGCCCTGGGGGGTCCTCCCCTCTGCCCGCGCGTCTGTAGGCCGTTCACTGTCTGCAGAGCTTCTTCAGAGAAGCTCCCGACAACAATGCCCACCCAGGACCGCGGCCAGGCTCGTGTCTCCTCCCGACCATCACGGATGCCCCGGCCAGTCTCTGTTTCCCAAATAGAAATGACTACGACTTCCGACCACCGAAGCCTAGGAGGAACTGCCGCCCCTCCATGAGCGCCCTACACGCTCGCCCTCGACAGTCGGCGGTGAGGGGACCTGAAGAGGTTGGAAATGCAAGCGCCACGCTGACGAGGCGACCAAGGAGTGGGGACGGGAGGTCCCTGCGTAGACGTCGGTTCAATCTGGCGGGTGGCTCCCGTCTGTTGAGCCGCATCCCGTGCCCCTTCCTCGTTGCAAGAACCGCCCCCGTGACCGCCTCTCCTGTGGCCCGGAGAAAGTGAAGTGGGCCCGTTGAGCAGCTCCACCGCCTCGACAGCACAGGGCTGTATCCGGGCCCCCAAGGCGGCGAGGACGCAGCGACGGATCGTTCCACACGGAGTACGACGTCGGGCACGGACATCCTCTCCTGGTTGCGCGTAGAAGGGTAGGAGGTCTCGGCGGGCCAAGGGACATCAGGGAGTGCTGGTCGACCGGCGCAGACCTCCCCCTAAAACTTCGAGGGAGCTCAGTGTTGGCCCCACAGCACACTTCTCTCCACATTCAATCTCCTGTAAGACAGGACGCGCCCACCACTCCGCACCCCCGGGATGGTCGCCGCCTGCAACGCCGGCCTTCCGGAACTCTGGCCTGCGCCTGGCCGGCGAGTCACATACCTCGCGAAGGTCGCCAAAGCTCAGGAGGGAAGGGACAACATAAAAGCGGCCGCCAGGTGGCTCCCGACAACGGGCTCGTACGTCAGCGTGATGGATTCTGATCGCTGGGCGGCGAGGGATCAGCTCCGACCGCCCAAACGCTCGAGATCGTCTCGGGCCGTCCGCCTAGGAGCTACCTGTCGGTTAGGCTCGCCTGGCACAACGCGACCTAAGCAGCGGGCGGGGCTGGGAAGATTTGGGCAGGAAGCTGCCGCGAAGGAGATGCGCTCCTCACGCTAATGTGGAGAATTCTGTAGTCAGAACCCTGACTCAGAAGACTTGGGTTCCCTTAGTGCCCAGCCTGTTACCTCCTTAACAGGAGACCTTAGCAATTCACTTGGTTGCTCCAATTATCTCTGCCCACCCTACACCTGTGCAGCTCTTCTCTCCATGAGTCTAGAGCTGCTTTCCCAAAGAACACATTCCCATGCCATTGCACGTAGGAGCCAAGGAGAAAACTGAACATTTGCAGCTGGACCTATTATATAAATTTTATGTATCCAATGCAGGAAGATACAAGACTGAGAGAGTCTTATACCTTTAGCACCACATGAGCATAGTTTTCATGAAACAGTGATGCACACTCGGCAAGTCCAGGGGTGTCAGGAAGAAGAAACAAACACACACACGCACACACACACACACACACGCACACACACACGCGCATACACACACACACACACACACACACACACATCCCTGGGTCTAATAGGAACACTTACCAGGGCTGGCAATGGTGGGAGCAGAAAGCCCATTGTTCCCACCTCTGGGGTTCCCTGGGCTAGAATCCCAGCTCATTCAGGCAGATCCTGGTTGTTTTACTGATGTATCTGTGTGGGAGTGAGGTCTTGGAGCTCCCCAGACTGTCATTTGCTGTCCAGTGCTCTACACTTTGTTCTATGTACTATGCCCCTTCTCCTCCATACACAGTCACAATTAAGAAAATAAGAATCTGCAGACATTGCATTCAACTTTCTAATTTGAATGAAGGTTAACAACACAAAGGAACAGAGTTATGTGAATAACTTTGCTAAGGAACTTACATGTATCTTTATAAAACTATCAAAATGTTTATGAGTAGTCTGTAGAAAGTTAAACATTTTAAAATTAGGAAAAAGAATTGATTCTTTATTGCTATCTCTCACCAAGCCTCCATTCACCCCAGCACCTATAACACAGGACTCACCTGATGAAACGCCTGCTCCCGACTGACATAGAGATTTCTGTTCTGAGTCATTCTCTATCCCCTGTGTTCACCGCATTCCTAAGTCCACTGCAGCCAGTAACATGATGAAGGAGGTCACTGAGCCCAACGGATGACCTTTAAAAAAAGAGAAGGTAAAAACCTCTCCCGTCTTCTGTGAGGTCACAGCCTTAATGAGACTGGAGCAAGTGAAAGTAAATGTTGGGAAAGAGAGTGTTTCTACATTGGTTCCTGACCTGCCATATCCCTAAAAGGGTGGTGAACATAACTGACGTTAATATTTCCTGGGTGCACTTAGGAGATCTGGACCCAAAGTAGAAACCTGACCACTTGGCAAAAGATGGATCAATTCAGGAATCAAAATAATTTTTTTTCTCACCTGTTGTTTCATTATCAGGAACTCTGCCACCATCTGCGCTCCTCTGCATCCTTATGCAGGGACAATCGGAACATCAAGCAGATAAATCTGAAGAAAGAGAAAACAGCCATGAGAACCCAGCCTTTCAGAGTATTGTTAGATATATCAGGCATCAATCCCCAACCACTCAGCTGGGAGTGACCCCTGCCACCTTACCCACAGGCATGCGCAGACAGAAGGAACACTTTTTCCTCCCATGGTCAAGAACAAGGCTGCATTGGCTACTCGGCATGTAGGGAGAATATAATATCCCCATTTTGCAGAAAATAATGCAAGTAATGGGGTGTTATACTTTGATTCGACTTACTGTTCAGAGTTATTAGTTTATTAATATTCAGTTCCTAGGATTAACACTAATTCCCAGGTAACCCTTATCATGGTCTCCTAGAGAGTCCTGTCCCCACAGCAAGGACACCTCTCGCAATATTCTTATTTAATAATTCTTGGTGAAAGGCACCATCATTTGTTCTCCAACACCCATTACAGGTCTTTAGCACCCCTGTTGCACCCACCGCCACCCCGGATGCCCTTGCCCTTAGTCACCTTGGTTCCTCCCCATGTGGTAATCAGTAACATCAGAGCCTCAACCCTAGCTCTGCCCTCCATGTCCTTGGCCATGTGGCCAGGAGATTTTCTATCAATTTAATGGAGGATGGAACAATCTGAGGACCCATGTCTTTTGACATTACATGTCAAACACTAACCTGGGCTTCAATGAAAAGGTAATTGATTAAACATAGCTCATGGATATAGTGTTTGAAACATAAAGAAGATCTAAAACTTAATCAGAAAGCTATGACTAGTGAGGGTTTACCAGATAGAAATTCTGTGTGAATTCAGAAAAGTAACATGAGCTGTGAATGTAACTAACATGGGGAGATTTTCAATGAAGACCATCACTGAGGAAGCCGCCTAGAAGTCACATGTAGAGAAATGACAGAATGATTATTATGTGAGCAATTTTTAACGCCTCTCTTTCCTTGTCAATAGCAGGGATTTCATGCTGGAGAAGAGCCCACAGAATGCAATGAATATGAGGACATGTCACATACAACAACCTTAACTCCACGTGTGTTACACTTTCAGCCCGAATGGGAGAGACTTCAGCCGTTATTCATCACTGAATTAACATAAGCTAATTATACTAGAGGGAAACCATGCAGATCTCAGAAAGTGGAAGGTTTTTAGTCACCCTCCAACCTTAGACAACATGAGAGAGTGCACTCTGGAGTGACTCTTACAAATGTCCTGAACGTGGGAAATAATTCAGCTGAAGCCTCACATTTATACACCAACAGCTCACACTGGAGAAGACGAACCTTATAAAGGTAATGCAGCGAGAGAGCTGACTTTTATTCACACCAATAGCCTCACACGGGAGAGAAGCCCTATGTTTGGAATGACTGTGGCAGAGCTTTCAGTGACCATCCAACGCTTCAATAACATGAGCACATTCACACAGGAGAGAAACCACAAGGAATATCATTTATGTGAGAAAACACTTAGTCAAAGCCATAACCTTAGTCATGGGGGAGAATTCACACTAATGAGAAAGCCTACAAATGCAATGAATGTGGAAAAGCCTTTAAACGCAGCTCTCACGCTTATACGCACTGGAAAACTCACAGGAGAGCCACCCTATGTCTGGAATCCATGTGGTGCAGCCTTTACCCAGAGCTCCCACTTTTATAAACACCAGCGAATTCATACTAAGTAGAAACCCTGTGTCTGTAATCAAGGATATTGAGCCTTCAGCCAGAAATTATCCCTTTTAAACCACCAGGAAAGTCATGTGGAGAGAAACCCTGACCCTGTAATCATGGTGGAAGAGCCTTCAGTTGGAGCTCCAGCTTCAGAATACACAGAGAACTCAGAGTGGACTGCATCCCTGACACAGTAGAGAAGACATCCCAAGGTTTACTACGAGGAGAGCCCTCTAGGGGTAAACAATCTAATCACTGCTGTAGAAGAAATCCGATGAAATGAATGTTAGAGTTCCATTAGTCATGGAGTCATCAGACATGAGAGGGTTCACACTGAAAAAATAGTCTCAGTGTAATGAAGGAAGGACATTATTCAGTGATTCCTCATTCCTGACTGAACAAGAAAGTGCTCACACTGAGGAGATGTCAGTTCTAAAGACAATGTGGAAAATCTTTCACTTGCTATTCATCAGAAAACTCATACTGGGAAAATAGTCTATAAAGAATGTGTTAGCATGCAATTGAGTCAATAATTCAGTCCTTCAGCAATTGTCTTATTATTAAATATACAGTATAAAGATGTAGATGATGAAGGGGTTTGAGAAGTGCTGAAAGCAATATTCAGTATCAAGTAAGAAGAAACGAAGCAAACCTGCTTCAGTAGATCAGAATTTGCAAATACATAAGTGCTACTGAGTGGGTATGTGTCATTCAAAATCATGAAATATTGTGATAAGTATGAATGAATCCATTTTCTGTTAATACTCTGTCACTGTTGATCAGTTAGACACTTTCTGACTTTATAAAATTATAATCATAATTACAAAGACTGGGATCAATCAGGAAACAACGATGAATGTTAACTGAAATGTAAAACATAGTATGATGTGTGTTAACTCGTACATTAGGGTCCAAATATCCTTATATGCATTCCGGATGAATGGCTTCAAGAATAAATACACACATACTTTGTGATTAACCTCTGCTGCTTCAATTAATTCTATTACTTAACGTTCATTTACTATTTCTCGTATGACTTAAAACAATGTATACATTAATTATATTTAAAGAAAGGTGAAAAATTGTGGGTACATGGACAGGAAGAACTCAAGAATTCAGAGTCAGATGGTGGTTTAATCCCTACATAGCATTTTGTAGCCAAGGGTTTCTTTGTTTTGTCCAAGAAGAACAGATAGATATCTTCAGGACTGAGAAGGTGAAAGATCTTTGCAGACATAAAAAGAGTTCTACTTTAAGAATGTATTAGAACATTGAGGGGTGCATATACTAAATCATGTAAACACAATGGAGATCCCTCAGAGAGCCATTGGTAAGTCTACCTTTAAAGCTTTACTCTTTGATGTAGAAAAATTGTACTAAAAAATGTTCCGGGAGAAAGATCACCATAGAGACAACATCTATTTTATCAATTAAACCTTCAAGAAGGCTAGCTAGGGAGAGCGTACAGGCTGCATGATGAGTTCTGGACCTTTTTCAGTTCCATTTCTTTTTCTTTGTTGGCCAAAACATTCGTTATAGCCCTGAGGTCCATTGAAGTCTAATGGGTTGAGAAATGGCATTCTAGGGCCTATAAAGCCCATCATGGGGACTTTCCTAGCATTCCAGAGGTTAAGACTTCAACTTCCAATGCAGGGAGTGCGGGTTCGATCTCTGGTTGGGGAGCAAAGATCTCACATGGCTCGCAGCCAAAAAACCAAAACATAAAACGGTAACAATATTGTAACAAATTGTATAAAAATCTTTTAAAATGGTCCACATGAAAAAAAATCATAAAAAAATTCCTTTAAAAAACCCATGATGTTACCTGCAACATTACTGTGTGTATGTGCATCTGAGTGCACACACACACACCCATGCAAGGGAGTGACACTGTAACAACCATCTGATCAAAAGGGAAAATGCCATTTAGGAATTATTAGCATAAAGGATTCATGCAGGAGAAAAATAAGCTAAATCACCCTGTTCGTTCATTTATAAACTTTTCAATTATTAAATATTTAAAGAGAACTTCCAACATTTCAGAACCTGGATTGTTATGATGATTAAACTGTAAATAGCAGAAGGCCTTTCTCTTCATAGAACTCTATATTCTAACGCAGGCAATAAGAATAAATTGCAAAACAAAATTTCTGACATTTAAAAAAAGACATGTTCATGCATTGTATAGTCACAAAATATCATTACTGGTCTACAATAAAAAGTTAGCACTTCATAAAATAAAATTGACATTTAAAACAGTCTCAATTCTGGAACTTTGAAAAGTTATACATTTTTAGAAATACTGGTCTGTAAAAATATTTTACAAAATTCTTAATTTTGGAAAACCTTCTCTACGTGAATTGGGGAGAGCAAAGCTAGGTTTCCTGTCTTAAGAACCAGGTTTACTCTTCTCTATATTCCAAAATAAGTATTTTTTCAATTTTTAGAATTCAAAACTATATGTTCGAAAATCAGTAACGATTTTTATAAGGATAAAAATTCTCCTGTACGTGCCTGTTAAAATTCCTTTCATTATCCATTTTATTCAAAATTCAACCGGATACCATTTCAAACGTTAACAGACAAGAGGATTGCTATCTTGCTCTTTATATTGGGCTCTTAATTTCTTTCTAATTTTTTTGATAACCCAAAGCAATCCAAAATAACACATTATTATCATAAAATCTAGAATTTCCCAGTGTGTTCTGTAGTGTATATAGTCCCAATGCGATTATATACACTATTGGTAAATTTGAAGTTAAATGTATTCCTAAATACAAAATAAAAATCTAAAAATGCATTTACCTATATGTTTCATTATGCAATAATGCCCTTTTAAGAAAGAAATGGCTTACCAGATGCAAGAATACCTGGAAGTTGCATAATATGTTTTTATATTTAATAACAGAAAATAAGGTAATGTGATTTTTTTTGTTGTTATACATTTTTATATTCTTATGTAAATTACATATTCATTGTTTCATCAATGTGAGTGTTTTCTGGTTTATTTTACTCCAGTGTGAATTATAGTGCATTAACTCTTGATAGTTTTCTATTAGAAAATGATTCTTGATGAAATTCTCCGTGATCAATTAACTTTGGTAAACACTGCCACAGGCAAGAGATGTCGCCAAACCAAAATTTAAAGTAAATACTTTTATGGCTTACAATGTCCTATTTTGAGGCTCAGAAATATCTAGCAGTTTATGCAGTTGATGCTAATTTGTGTGGGTGTTAGGTTTTAGTTACACTAATTTGTGATTATTTCTGAGATGAAAATAAAAATATCTGCAGGTGGATTCCCTTCCTCAGTGCAGGAATAATTGTGAATTAGTGTTTATTCTAACTGAGATTACTGAGAGTAATTTAACATATTTACATCTACCTAAAGTTTGTTTCCAGGGAGAAAATTCGCTAAAAGTTTAACTGTTTTAAAAGTATAAATCCGAGCATATGAGTTTGAAAAAAATTTTTTTCCCGCTTTTCTAGAGCAGGGGTTGGCAAACTTGTGTAAAGGACCAGAGAGTAAATATTTTAGATTCGTCATAGGATGTCTGTTATTTCTACTCATCTCAGTCATTGTAGTCAAAAAGCAGCTACAGTAAAACGTAAATAAAGGAGTATAACTGTGTTTCAATAAAACATTATTTATTGACAAGGAAATTTGAATGCTATATAATTTTTGTGGGTTGCAAATAATGTTTTTATGAATTATTTTCAGCCATTTAAATATATAAAAACCACTCTTAGCTTGCAGTTCCTACCAGCACAAGCTGGGTGTGGACTTTGGCCGATGGGATGTAGGATGCAATGGCCTGTTCTCTCGAATTACAGTGCAAACATCCCTCCTTGGAGACCAGCATTTCAAAACGAATTGATTGTACTAGCCCTCCGCCACAAAAGATGAAAACTACAATCAAAACAAAAAACAAGTTACCAAAATCTACCCAAGATGGGAGGGGACTTATTCCTCCCCCAGGGTGCCCCCCCTGCTCATGTATGGTCCCCTCCTCTTGGCGTCCCCAGCCACCAGCAGTGAGTGAGACTGTCCTGACCCTGTGCTCTCTGTCTGGCCGCATGCATGGAACCAAAGAGTTCCGAGCAATAGTTATTTGCTGGGCACAGATCCTCATCCATCAATTCACCACTAACTTCTGTGGCTCCCAGAGGGACAGAAAGCCGCCTTTCCAGCCCCACCCCTGGCTTGGAGTCCAGCCGCTACGGGTCCACCTTCTCTGAGGGCTAATGGCCAGAGTCTGACAGCTGTTGTGGGTTCTGTGCACCCAAATGTGGTTGTGGCAGTGACCTGCTTTTCAACCTCACGGCCAACACCAGTGGATGACTCTGACAGTTCAAGTCACCAAATATCTTATTTTGGTAGGGGACAGAACATCTTCTACAAAACATTTATAAAGAACATTTCTGTTGCCCAGGATGGGAGATCTGGGCCCTTTCACACCAGAGACAAAGATCAAAGAAGTAGCACGCGGGGTGCTCTGTGTAGTTGACCCCCGCGCTGTTGTCCCAGTGCCGACCCTGCGCGCAACGTGCAGCCAGCGAAGCGGCCCGGAGCTGCGTCCTTCGGCTATTAAGCTACAGACCGGGAAGCACGTGGAGCCAGAAGTGGAAGCGGCCCGGTATCCCGGGGCCGGCCAGGAAAACCCGAGGGCGCCTCTGGCATCAGTGTCTCCACGGCTCCGCCTGCAGCTCGGCCGGCAGGTCCGGGAAGGAGCGACTGTGTGTAGGGCGGAGCACACGACAGCGCTCCGGGATGGGGCGGCGATTGCAGCTGGGTCCATCCCCGCACGATCTCCCGCCCCCCTCGCTGACGTCGCAGGTGCTGGATGCGTGGCGGGAGACCTGGAGGCGGCGAGGAGAGGGGCGTGGCGGCCTGCAGGCCCAGGAGACTGTCCCGCTCCTCTGCGCTCAGGGTAAGCGGCAGTCATGGGAGCACCCCGGGCGATAGAGCGGGTCCTCTGCCCGGCAGAGGGCTTCTCACCGGCCGAGATGAGCCCCCGTGGCCGGAACCGCACCTGCTTCCCTCCCTAGGCGCACATCCCAGCTCGCTGTCTCTCCCGTCGCCGAGGGAACTTAGGGTCGGAGGACGGAGAGAAAGGGCGCGATCCCAGCATATCCTCTGGCACCCGGAGGCTGCCTCGTCCTCCGCAGACAGGGGCCTGTCCCTGAGCTTGGCGGCGGGGCCCAGGGCCTCAGACGCGCCGGTGCCCTGGCCCTTCCCCAAGCAGAGGAGCCGGTGCTTATTTTGAAATGTATAGTAATTCCAAATTACTCTGTTGTGAAACAAGAAGTAACATAGTGTTGTAGATCAGTTATATTTCAACAGCCAACCAACAAGCAAACAAACTCATCCAATAACAGTCCAATTTGTGGTCCACAGAGGCAGGGCGTGGGAAGGGGAGGGACTGGATGAAGGTGGCCCAAACTGCAAGCGTCCAGCCGAAAAATAGATGAAGTACCAGGGATGCAATATAACACATGATAGAGATAATAAATACTTCTGTCTCCTACATATAAAACTGGTTAAGAGAATAAATTATAAGTGTTCCCATTACAAGAAGAACACATTTTTCTATTTCGCTAATTTTGTATCTATATGAGATGATGAAAGTTCCCTAAATTTAGTGTGATAATCATTTCATAACATATGTAAGTCAAATCATTATGCACTGTAAAGTTACTCTGTGCTCTATGTCAGTAATATCTCAGTAAAACTGGAAGAAGATAAATGAATAAATAAAATGGTGCCCCATTGAATCTCAATTAAAATGGATGCTAAATGGAATTTTAGTGGGCATGTGCAGCAGTTTTTGTATTCTAATAAAAAACATTTTTGATTTTCAAAAGTTAATTTAAATTAACTGTTGAAAATGAACAGTTAATCTAAATACTTATTTCATAATATTTTGAACAATTATCTTGGCTGTTAGAAATGGAAATCTATCTTTATTCTTCCCAAATCTTGCAGAATAGCTTTTCAAAGGTTCAGAATTTTGTAAAATCTTTTTTTAAAGCCCAGTCTTTTTGACAATTTTTGACCTTCCAAAGTTCTATCATGACACTGTTATAATCTCAGTTTTATTTTTTAAAGTGGCAACCTTTCTTTGTAAATAGTAGCAAACATTTTGTAGTTACACAATTTGCAAACCCTTATGTATGTTTGATTTTCAATATCAGAAATTTTATATTGCAGTGTATTTGAATTGACTGCGTTAGAATGTAGAGTTCTACGAAGATAGGAACATTGTATTATTTACAATTTAGTCCTCATAACAAGCCAAGTTCTGAAATCCTGGAAGCTTTCAGTAAATATTTGTTAATAATTGACAATAATGTTAAAAATTGAAAAATTGATGCTCTCTCTCCTGATGACACATTTATACCATTGATTCCAGACTCACATTTTCTCTTTAGGATCAGATGGATGCTATATGCTCTCTCCCTTGCTTGCACGTTTGTGTGTGTGCGTGTGCATGTACACAGACAGGAGCACAGACACACAAATGTTGCAGGCAACATCCCATGCTTTATAGCCCCCTACAATACCATGTTTTCACCCACTAGACATCCGTGGACTCTAGGGTTATAATGAATGTTTTTAGACGAACAAAGTAAAAGTAATGTATCTGAAGAGGAGCCCAACCTTATCAGGAAACCCCTACCCTCTCCAAATCTGAAAATTGACCTCTCCATGTCTGCAATGATTTATTTTATTTTATCTTACCTTATTTTATTTATTGAGGGTATAGTTGTTTTACAATATTGTGTTTCTGGAATGATCTCTCACCTTCTTGATTCTGACATATCTATCTGTTCTAAGTGGGGGAAAAAACATTTTGGATAAAAAATACTGTTGCAGGAATAAACCCCTGCCTGACTGAATTCTTGGAAATTTCATGGCCGTGTCCACAAATTCTCTAGGACTAGGACACTTGTGAAAAATTAAATTTATTTGTAATTCAATTTTACATCATGAGAGGCACATTAGTAGAAAATATAAATGGAATAGAATAATGGAAGCACCAGATTTTACAGTGTTTTGAGACAGAGGCATTCTCACCTTGTGAGTTCATCAATGTGAGTAAAAGTTAAGGCTCTGCTGAAGTGTGTCCCACACTTATCACTTTAAGCATTCTCTTCAGTGTGAGTTTCTGGTGTATTTAAATATGAGACTCCAGCTAAACTATCCGCCACGTTTATAACATATATAGGGGTTCACTACAGGGTGAGTTTTCTCATGTCATCTAAGGTTACAGCTTTGTCTACAAGACTTCCCACATTGATGAGACCTGCAGTGTTTCACTCCAGTCTAAATTATCTTATGTTAATTCAATGATGAATAAAGGCTGAAGGCTCTTCCAAATTGATTGCAAGCATAGGGTTTCTGTCCTGTGAGAGGTCACTCATGTGGTGTGATAGTTGAGTTCTATGTGAAATCTCCTCGTATTTGTTACATTCAGTGGGCTCTTCTCCAGTGTGAAGTCTCTGCTATTGATAAAGAAAGGAAAGACTGTTAAAAGTTTGCTCACACAAAATTCATTTCTTTAGTTCTCTACATATTAATTCTAAGCCTAGAATTCTAAGCTCCCTCAGTGATGGTCTCCACTAACTACCCACCCCACCATGTTACTTATATTCACATAGAGTCTCACTTTGCTGAATTCATATAGATTTGTCTAACTTGTAGCCTCTCACTGCCATCGTTTTCTGATTAAGTTTTCGGTCTTCTTTATTTTTCAAACACTATATACCTGAGCTACATTTAAGCAACTGCCCTTTTGAAACTCAAGGTACAGTTTGTTTTGGGGGAAAAATAGTTCCAAATGAAAACTATTCAAAAGCCTCTGCCGGGTCAGCGTTTAAGTCCACTTTCAGTCAGGTGGTTGGGCTGAATTCCTCTTACCCTAAGATCATGTCTCTAATGTGGACAGTGGGGTTTATCCCTATAAACTTACTATTGACCTTCAGATAAATGGCTTCTTCCTGAAGCTACTGTCTGTGAACATTTTTAAAATGTTGATCTTTAACACAGAGTAAAAGTATGAAATGGAGCAATATATAAGAAATTGGAAACATATTATAGGATATTGACAATTAGAATATATCTTGAAGGGTAAAACAAACGAAAAATAAAATGGGTGGGATGTTGGCGAGATAAAGATGAGGAAAAGCACCGAAAGGGAGGGACTGAAACAATGGGTGCTGCGTTGACATTTAGCACCAGTAGCCACAGAGCCATCCTTTCCTCTAAGGCCAAGGAATATGCAGAAGTTTAGATTAATAAGATTGATACGTTCACAGAATTGTGACACCATCGGAGGGATTTTTCCACATTGACTTCAACAAGATTCCAGAGACATTTCACTCAAAAAAACCTGCAATTGACATTACCCCAGTTCTGGATGAAGTTCACAGTCACATGTCTTGAAAGTCACTGATTCCTAAAAACATGCAGGACATTCTGGTTCAGGCTGCCTCATTTCTCCAAATGTTCAGAAGTGATGGTTGAGGGTGACAGTACTGAGAAAAGGCAGCTGTGTGTATCAAAAGCTCAAACCTGTTTGACGTCAAACCCAATGTTCCTCTGGGCTGACTTGGCGTATGCCTTTCAGGTGCATCACAGAGATGGGCACACTCTGAATACAGAGTGACTTTCATGGCAAAGGAGCATCACATGAGGGGTAGTGTGAAATAACCTGCACAGTCCACAATAGAATGTTAATTGTGAGCTGACTGGCAATTAAAAAATGTGTACTTGGGAATTCATAAGTATCCCTGCTCCCCACTACTTTCAGTTAAATCTACAGACTTAGCACAAGACAGGCAATATACATGTTCCGCCACTTATCAGCAGTGACTACAGGCAAAGTATTCCCCCATACAAACCTCACTGTTCTCATGTGGGAAATACCTTAATAACTTCTCAAGAGAGTTGAGTGATTAAATGAGCTGACATGACATGTTTGAACATAACAAAACCCAATAAATAAAAGCTACAGGTGAATTAGTCACTAAAAAGTCAGAGAGCATTGATGCAATGTCCACCATTTTGTGTAAGTGAACAGACTGTATATACAACTTGGGGTCCGCAGTTGCTGCCTACCTAACCTCAACACAGAGCATGCATTCATCACCAGATATGAGGACAGACGGGCTCAACTTTACAAGCCAGAGGTCCCGGGGTTGCCAAACTGTAAGATGATCCCCAACTGACCTTTCCTGTGGGTTGAGGTCCCTCTTTCCCTCCTCGTTTCCTGGGACCTCACCACTTTGACTATCATGGTCTCTCCTGTAGCTTCCTCCTGTCTTCCCTGCTCAGAGACTAATCAGAGACTCTCAATGGTTCAGGCCTCTCCAGGGCTTCACATATCGCCACAGTTTTCTAAGTGTTCCTCTACCTACTATATCCTACTCAATGTACCAATTAAGGAAAAAATGCTTTCTGTAAAGTACTTCCAGTTTCTGAACAAAGGTACCTAAACAGGGGGAAAATGGCTGGTTTGGAACAAGAATGAAAGGGTATATTTTGTTGTGACTTTTTAGAGTTCTCAAAATAGTCAATTGTATTCTCAGAAAATAGATTAAAAATTGGAAAAACAAAGAAAGAAAAAGCAAAATTGGCTCCACTGTCCTCTCTGGGCCAGTCCTGCTGAAGGGCTTCTTCTCTTTCCCCTGCCCCCTCAGCCCTGCATATCCATCTAGCCAGCATCTCTGACCCTGGACGTATTCATCTCACCTGTGCACACACCTCCTCCCCTTCCAGACCTTGAACTTCTGCTCTTGCTCTTCCCTCCACTTGTGTCCATCACATGACAGAGCTCACTGCATTGCAGAGTCGCTTATGGAGTGAGTCACACCCCCGTCAAACCCATGACTGAGTGGAGAGAAATACAACCTCTCATGTGCCCTCTTTCCAACACAGACTTCATGGAGTCTGGAGCACATCGCTATAAATGTTGGAAAGGAGACGGTTGCTGTATTAGCCCTTGCCCTACTCCACGATCCTCACAGAGATGCCAGACGACAGGACTAGTGCTCAGAGCCTTGACTCCCACCAGGATACACTTAGAGCACTCAGTCCAAGTGGTGACACCTTTCTATCCACCGGAAAGAGAGTTACCACTTCAGGAGAAAGAGCAAGTCCCCACTCACCTGGGGACACATTGCCAAGAACTCAGCTGCTAGTATTCTCTCTCAGATACACTGTTTACTCCAAGCAGGAAAATCCAAGGAAAGAGAAGAAAGCCATGAGACTTGAATCCTATCTAGCGTTTTCAGACCTAACAGTCATGAAGCCATAAGCCTTTACCTGGGAGTGAACAACCACCCCACCTGCAAATGTGAACTGGCCTATGAGAAAAGAGGAGTAATCTTGTTTCCCACGGTCAAACTAAGAAGACTTTGGCTACTGCTTCTCATAAGGGAAATATTAGTTCCCCAAATTTATTTATTAGGAAATAAAAATCAAAGAGTTTTTAAAGGTAATTAACCCATGATATTCCAAGTTATTAGTCAGTTTCCTCCCTCGCCACAAATGCTAGGAGAACCTCCAGTGCACTGACCCCACTCTCCTAACATGTGTGCCAACCGTCTTCATTTTTATTCCAAATTAATCAAATCAAGTAATTTCAACATATAGTTTGAAGACCAACAATTTCCATATTCCTCTTTCCATATTCCTTCCAAATTCATCACAGTTGCTGGTCAAGATTCCAATCTTGGAGGGCTCCAAGTACCTGCTTCTTCCATGACTGAATCTAACTAGGATATTAAATCTGGTGGGGTTTGCAAATCTCCCAACATCTTTCAAATATCCCTGGACATTGTACTATATCTAGATGATTCAGTCTTATTCTATGTCTCACAAATATTTCAGACCTTCTCCATATCTTTTGATTTTTAATATTCTCAGTACTTTCGTCACTTTCCACAAAAGGGACCACCTTCTACTAGACAGATTATTCAGATAATTTGAGGAAATTCTTCAGCTCACTGTCACAAAATCTACAAATATTCCTCACGGTTTATTCCCAAGCCCATAGTAAGAATTGAAGAATCATCTCTTCCTTGGCCAAGTACAATTTCTCCAATTGTATTCTTTTCTCTCCTGCCTCCCTGGAAACTTCATGTAATTGATTATAATTTAATTATTATTTACCTTGGTATTAAAATACAGATGCTCTAAAACCCTAAAAATATCTTCCTTCAATGTTTGATATCATCAAACAACACCAGTCCTTATATAAAGCCACACAAAACCCACAGCTTGATGGGCTGTTTGTAGGTTAAACATATTTATAAAGACTAATCCTCCAGCTGCAATTCTCTTCCCAGAACTGGCCACAATTCACAAAACAGTGAGACCTCCGGCCAAGGCATCAAGACCGCTTTCGGAGGTTTTTAGAATATTAGCAAATTAAAGGAATCTCTTATAATTTCCTTACATGTATCTAAGTGGTTAACGTGTTGAGAAGGAAAAGTTTGTGTTAGGGAAGTTGTTCCTTGATTAGATTTATCCTGATTGACATCCAGATTAAAGGAGTTCTTTCTTTATGATTATACAATATATGAGGTTATCAGATCTATTAACAGGAGCCCACAGACAATTCTCTGCCTGATTCTATAGAAAGAGACTAAAACTTTGAACTCAGGAGTGTGGTAGTTGCATACTTAAGTAAAGACACAAACACAGTTTTCCCACACATTTTGTTTCTGGTGATTACTAAATAAAATTTTCCCCAGGAGGAATCAAAGTCATTTATTATTCAAAGAATTATTAATTTAAAGATAGTTATTTAATTTGATTAAAGAACATTGGTCACAGGCCATCTGAGAGTAGATTAGGTTACTGTGTACATGGAATCTCTGTGCATTTACAATCCTTATGTAATAGTCAAGAGAAACTTGCTTTATGACTCTACAGTTTACTTTTCTGCAATTTGTCCAGAGAGGAAAACAGGAAAAAAAGAAAAAAAAAATGATGAGTAGAGATATCGTGAAATATTATGGGTGTTGCCTGTAGGTTCTATTCAAGACAACAGAGAGAGGAGAGTTACTTAGCTAGTAATTTAAAGAAGGAATCTCTGAGGCACTGACATTTAACCTGAAAGTGAAGCGGTATAAGTGTAGCTGGAACTATGTATGTGTATATCAGGGAGGAGATGAACAGAGACGAGAGCACTCATTGTAGAGATAAAATCGATGCTTGGTTCTGTTTGTGTGGTTCTGGGACGTTATGTCGATGACTGAGCCCCAAAATTAGTGGAGCTGCTATCTGAAACTGCAGACGAGAGGAGGAGTAGTTTTTATTTGGGGAGGAAGTTCCTGGCTTCTGTCTGATATACATTTCATTGTAGGTGTCTGCTTCCCATGCAGTTATGGATGAGACCTCAGAAAAGAAATCTAGTATTCGTTTTTACGCATTATTATCATAGTGGTAACAGGAGAAGACTGAATAATTATAACAGTTTTCGAAGATGGTGTATATAGTAAAAAGAGAGAAGAGGGCTATAATGGAATCTTGAGATGTTGAAATAGTATTGTTTGAGGAGAACTGCACACAGTACACTGGCAGGAACTGACTAGTTTAAAGGCAGTGGGGAGTTTGTGATGTCAGAGGACCTTGGAAATATAAATTTCCTGACGGAGGTCATAGTCCAATTCTGCTTGGATCCAAGTAAAATACGAGAAACATTCATTGGATTTAATCACGGAGAGATAACTATAATGTTATAAAGGTTTATGTATACGCAAGTCAACAGTAACAGGGAGATCAACCCTAGTAAATCAAACTGTGGGAGGGGCGCCCAGAGATTCTCACTAATCCTGCACTGCTCTTTCAGTTTACTTTGGAAAGAGGAAATTCATTGGGCAGGAACTAGAGAAAAATTGGTTCAGAGATTTTGTTTCAAGAATGAAGAAACTGAAAAAGATGAAAAGGAATGGACTGGGAAGAGAGAGGTGTTAGCTGGTAGAAGAGCTTCAGTTTACAATTAATAATAAAATATCCTCCAGAGAGTAGGAGGGAAGGGGATACATTTGAGAAAAATGGGCTTATCCAGGCATAGAAATGACTTTCAGTTTAAACAGGAGCGGCATCGCCAATGGGTGAAGATTCAGGAATAGGTGTTGACTTCATGACAGTGAGCTGACACGTTTCTTCGAATATTCTACTTCATCTGCATGGTAGGAGGTGAACACACTGTTGAAAGTGAGGGAAGGTGAGAATTTCAGGGATTCAAAGAAACAAGGGGAACATTCGAAGTGTCTGCAAAACATGGGAGAATGCTTTATGATCACGTCCTGGTAGGATGCAGATATTTATAAAACTCATTGGGAGATACGTATGATAGATGCAGCCATAGGAAGCGGAGTCTTTTTGTCATCTCTGATTGGGGTCTTGATCATCAGCTGTGCTGAGAGGTCAGAGGGACCTGAGAATTGTTCCATAAAACTCAGGAGACATGGAAATGATCGGGAGGCTGGGTCAATGCACTGGAGGATTCCTGTGTTGGGAGAACCTAAGCACGGTAGTCATTGTGTGAACAGACTGGAGGGGAAGTGTTATGATAACAGGGAGGATTCCAACCACTGATTTGATAGGTGACATATCCAGGTGAAACTTGAACCAAGGTGACTGAGGGCAAGGGCATCCGGGGTGTGGGGAGAGGGCACAGCAGGGAGGGTGGGGCCTCTGAAGCACTGGGGCGGGTGTTGGAGAAAAAATCCTGGTGCGTTTGATCAAGAATTATTTCATGAAACATTTGAGAGAGGTGTTCTTTCTGTGGAGTCAACATTCCCCAACTGATCATTATGCGGGTTTCCTGCAGTTTGGTGTAACTCCTAGGAAATGAACATTAATGAAATAACTCTGAAAAAGTAGCTCTAATAAAAGTACAACACCCAAGGATTTTCACGTTTTATGTGTAAATGAAAATATTACTGTCTTGATTATGTGCAGTAGCCTACACTGCCTTATTGTTGACCCTGGAGAGAGGGGGTTCACCATATCTACACATGCCTGGGGGTTAGGTGGTAGAGCTCATTCCCAGGTGAATGGCTGGGGATTCATGCCTGGACTGCCTAACAATGCTTTAAATGCCTGGATTCTCTTGGTTGCTTTCCCTTTCCTCATCTTTACCTGCTCAGTTTTTCATCTGACCCTGCATAAGTATGCAGAGGCGGACAAGTGTTGGCTGAGTTCCTTACAATGAAACAACAGGTGAGAAGAGACTTATTTTTATTCTTGAATTGGTCCCTCTTTTGCCAAATGGTCAGGTTTCTCGTTTTGGCCTGTATCTTCTAAGTACACCCATGAAATACTAATGCCAGTTATGTTCACCACCCTGTTAGGGAGACTGATGTGGAAATAATCTCCTTCCGTCATTCACACCCACTTGTTCCAGACTCCATTAATGCTGTGACTTCACAGAACACATGGGAGAGATTTTCACTAAAAACAATAAATACAGCCCTTAGGCTCAGTAAAGAAAAATTCCCTAATTACCATGTGAATGACTAAAACAGCCTTAGGTGTGTGGTGAACACAGGTGATAGTAATGAGAGAAACAAGTTTGCAGACCTGGGGTGGGGATGGGGGGTGGAGCAGATGTGAAAGGTGCTGGGGTGGAGGTAGATGCTGGACAATAAAGTGTAATGAGGAATTATTTACTATTTCTAATTTTTAAAATATTAAACTTTTTATAGACAATATTTGAACATTTTTAAGTCTACAAAAGAAGATAAATAAAATTTCCTTCCTTCACAATAACTCAATTATCCTATGTGTACTTTTCTTTTTAAAGAGTTTCCTATTTATTTATTATTTTTGGCTGTGTTGGGTCTTTGTTGCTGAGCACGGACTTTCTCTACTTGCTGCGAGCGGGGGCTACTCTTCGTTGAGGGGCACGGATTCCTCATTGCCGTGTCTTCTCTTATTGGTGAGCACGGGCTCCAGGCGCGCATGCTCAGTAGTTGTGGCTCACGGGCTTGGCCGTTCCGTGGCACGTGGGATCCTCCCAGACCAGAGATCAAACCCATGTTTCCTGCATTGGCAGGTGGACTCTCAACCACTGCGCCACCAGGGAAGTCCCTCCCTATGTGTTCTTCACCTTTGTTCAAACTTGAAAATTGAATGTAACATATGCAGATTATTCTTTTCTTAATTGTAACTGTGTATTGAGGAGAAAGTGTATGATAGAATGAAATGTAGGGCACTGGACAGCAAATGACAGATTAGGGAGCTCGAAGCCCTCACTCCCTGCCAGTAACATCAATACAGCCACCAGGGTTTGTCAGCACAGGGGACCCAAGAAGTGGCAACAATGATCTCTTTTCTGCTCCCACCACTCTCTGACCTGGCAGGAGTACGGATTACCTGCCGATATGTGTGTGTGCGTGTGCGTTTCTTTTTTCTTTGTGTCACACCTGGACTTGCTGATTGAGCCTGCGTGTTTTAAGAAAGCAATAGCCATGTTGCGCTAACAATACAGTGGACCCTCCGTCGCTCTTGTGTCTTTGGGAGTTGAGTGCACACAAAATTTGTATGATGGATCCAGGCGCGAACTTCCAGTTGTCCTCTTGGCTCATACCTGCTATATCAGGGGAATGTTCTTCCCTTGGGAAATCAGCTCAAAGCTTTTGGAGAGAAAGGCTGCACAGGTGTAGGTTGGGGCCAGCAACCCTCGGCATGGACGACTGGGCAAACCAAGTGAATTGCTAAGGGTTCCTGATATGAAGAAACAGGCTGAGGACATAGGGAGGCCAGGCCTGCAGAGTGAAAGTTCTTCTTGCCTGTAGGTAGCTCTGGGTGTGGGTGGAGGAGAGACATTGAGGGGCTGAGATGCCAGCTGCCTGTCCCAGGACTGCAGAAGGAGGGGGCAGAAAAGCAGGAAGTGTGGCTCATGTTTGTTTCTGACACACTCATCGTTCTGGTTCTTGAGTCCAGGCTGTAAGGAGGAATTTACTCTTGTTTTGCAAAGTTGCTTTACCTATTCCAATCCTCTACTTTTCCATTTCAAAAGATATATATAAACTCGCTCTTTTCATTAAACAGCTTGTCATCAACATTTTTTCCAAGTCAATACCTATACATCCAGCTCATTTAAAAAAAAATCAATAAACCAAAGCACAAAGTGATATTACTGTATTGTCTGAGTGTACTTGAAATTTACTTACCTGGTCCCTCTCATTGACTGTTTTCTAAATGTTCTGTTCTTAAGTAATACTGATATCAATATTCTTAGTACACATGTATTTGCACAAATGTTCCCACCTACCCACTTCTTGTCATTTGACTTTGCTTGTGGAATATGTAAAGATCAATTAGGTGGTCAAGTTATGAATCGTTTCCTTTATGGCTTCTGGGCCCTGCTTTTGATGTTTTAGTAACATCTCCACTCTGCAATTACAGAATAAAATGTCGTCCGTGTTTTCTATTGGTACGTTCATGGTTTCAGCTTACAGTTCACGCAGTCCATCCCCCTGCAGAATTTTCCTTGTTTACAGCGGCCGGCGGCCCAGGAATAGCGTGAAGAGCGCGTCTCCTTCGCGGCAGCCTCCCGGCACCATCCTCCCAGCTCCTCGTCTCCCGTCTGCTGCCGGGGTCGCGCCGTGTCGTGCCGAGCCGGGCGCTAGCTCCGAGGCGGACTCCCCGAGACGAGCTCGGGCTTTTGGGCGGCCGGCACTGCACCCTCGCCTTTCGGCGATCGGGATCCGGCCCGGGGACGTTCGAGCCGGTGGTCGGGCGCCACCTGGCGGCCGCTTTTATATCGTCCCTTGTCTCCGGAGCTTCGGCGATCTTCGCGAGAGCTGACATTCGGACGCCGGGCGCGAGGCAGCGTTCCGGGAGCCCGGCTATGCGTGTGGCGACTGTCCCGGTGGTCCCGGGGCATGGGCTCCTCCTGCGTTCGCTGGAGATTGGGTGTGTAGGTTTACGAGGATGTGAGCGTTGCCTCGCTCCCTAGTATGGTGTGAGGGCTGCCTGGCTTGGTCGACCAGCAACCGCCCGTGCCCCTCTGGCCACGGGAACTGAGCGGACTCGACCCTACCTGGGCCGCCCGCCGCGTTGTGTAGGGAGAGGGTCTTGCGAGCCCTCCGGAGGGCCTGAGGCTTGATGGTCCGCTTTTCTGAGTCAATTTAGGGGCGTTCATTTTCTACCACTTGGGTCCACCAGCGTCCCACTCCGGACGTGGGGAACGCACCGGGCACGGGCGTTGAGGCCGTTGGAGGGCCCGATGTGCTTGTTGGCTGGCGCGCTTGTGTCCCGGTCTCCGGGGCATGGGCGCACGCTGCTCTCGCGGGATTTGGACGGGCAGACATTCGTAGTGTGAGGACGGCGCTGGGCTCCCTAGAAGTCGAGTGGTGGGTCTGCTCGGTTCGACCGGCACTCCCTTGTGTCCCTTGCGCGTGAAACACCCACATTGAAGAACGTGGTCAAGAGAGAATATCCATGACCGGCATCGGCCGTGTGGCCCGGTGGTGGTACCTTCGCGTTCCAAGTGTCGCCTGGGAGTGGTTCTAAGTCTACTACGGACGTGGACGCCGCCAAGTTTCCGCCGGCCTTCTCTCGATCCCGTTCGCCCTTATTCCCAAATATGATTTTCTCCGCAGTGGGTAGGGCCCGAATGGCGTAACGGGGAGGCACTGGAAGTGCGACCCCGGCCTTCACGTCGTCCTTCACACGGGACCGCCACGTCCCGTCCAATAGGACGCCCGGTGCTGCTTCTTGGCCGCCTTGGGAAAACGGTGCGTCCCGGTCCCGTCGCCGTGGTGGAGCTTCTCCCCTGCGGCTACTTTCTCCGAAATCCGCGAGAAGCGGTCATGGGGCTCCGCAGACGGTGTTCCCCTGCAGGCCGAGGTGCGTCTACGGGGGAGTGCCCGGCGTCCCCACTTCTGTTGGCCTCGTCGGCGAAGCGCTTGTGTGGACCAGGTCCTCTCACCAGAGGTGAAAGCAAGGACAGTCGCGGGCGAGAGGGGAGTGCGCTCCAGGCGCAGCCACGGTCCAGCCTGTGGCTTGGTGGTTGGAGAAGCCTAACAAATGGGGAAATGGGAAGGTGCCTGGGGCGTCTGGTGATGGTCGTGAGGAGGCATGAGGCGATGCGCGGTCCTGGGTGGGCGCGGTTGTCAGAGGCTCCTCGTGAGAATCTCGTACTGGAATGGCCTCTGAACGCGCGTGTGGACGAAGAGACAACCCGTGGAGAAAAATGGGACCTGTGGTGGGCCAGAGGGGATGAGTTGGGACGGGTGGAGGCACACCTTCTCTTCCGTGCCATCCAGATCTGTCCCAGTGGTTTTTCCTTCATTTGGTTGTTACCTGGCGTCTGCTGCTGCAAGGAAGACTAGATGACCATACAGCGTTGTCGTGGCAAGAAACAATTTCAGTGACTTGAGAATTTGTTTGGAGATCCACTAGTGTAGACACTGGTGAAGTGAGAAATTCTGAGATCTACAGAACTGAAAATTACTATGGTCGTTACTCAACAGCATTATAATTACCATTGTTTGTAATTAGTGATAAAACTGAGTAAAGTTGAGTCACACAGTAGCTGACTAATTGGGGATGATTAAAAGGGGGTTTTCAGTATTTCTAAATCCTGCTAAATGGGCAGAGGGCAAGGTGGAGACAGCAAGTATGTGCCAGGTAAGGCTGTGACGGGTGTGAGAATAAAGAGAGGTGCTGAGCAGATTATGGAGGGTTTCTGAAAGGTACAAGAGGCTGGAAAGCATTCTTAAAGATATGTGGGGGAACAGATCTGGTAAGTTGCAGTTTACAGAAAGAGAAAGGCTCATTGCTAGTCTCCACAGAAGGATTCAGTAACAGTATCTTATCAAATGCTCTGTTAAAAACACTGCAGTTTATAAATCCTTTAGAAACATACCCTACACATTTGCTAGCAGCAGAATTATGCATTGTTGCATTGTTTGTAATATAAACGGATTATTGAATATCAGCGTGCATCCCAACGTGGATTGGCAAAGTGCATTATAGTACGTCATCCATTCAGTGCACTGTCATGCAGGAAACGATGTCTTGATAGAGGATAATTTGCAAGATACTGTCAAATGAATAAAAGCAAGATATAAGAACACCGTGCCTAGTATTCTATTTGTGTTTTTAATTAGGGTGCCAAGGAGAAATGTATATTCATATTTGCTTGTATGCACATAAAGACACTCTGGAAGTTTGCTGTGGGAAACCAGATACACGGCTACCTGTGGAGGGCAGGGGCTCCTGGGCAAAGAGGGGGAGACGGTGTGGGGCACAATGTAATGCAATTTTCAGGACCTTCAACCATGTACATGTACTACAACCTCTCTAGAAATCCAAGAAATTGAATTTTTTAAACCTCCAAGGATTAAAATGCATTTACTATTTCTACCAACTGAGTACATGTCAAGTTTGTTTCACCGTGGAGCTATGCCTTCTCTAAAATGTCTACTCAAGTCTTCCATGGTGATTTTGACTATTTTCCCTTACTTTGGTAGCAAAGAAAACCAGGGGAATCAACGGATGTGTAGTTCATCAGCCCCTGCAGTGGCTCCCTGGCGTTTTTCTTTCAAATACTTTATACACTGTGTTTTCTGGTGCTATTTTCATAAGTTTTATTTGCAAGAAAGAGGATAGAGGATAAATAAGCTGTATTAGGGTTTTGCTAGGGTTGCCAGAACAAGATAGTGCAAACTGGGAGGCTTAATTTTCTCACAGCTCTGGAAGCTTTGAGTTCGAGATCAAGGTGTCTACAGGTTCAGTTTCTTCTGAGGCCTATCTCCCTTGCTCGCAGGTGGCTGCATTCTTGCTGCATCCTCAGATGGACTTAACTCTATAAGCTGAGTGTGCATGGCTGTGTCCTAATCTTCTCATAGGGGGCATAGCTCTGGGTTAGGGCTCACCCTTGTGACCCATTTTAACTTCATCATCTCTCCTAAGGCCCTATTCCCAAATACAGTCACATTCTGAGGTACAAGGGTCTGGACTTCAATATGTGAACTTGCAAGGTTTCAGTTCAGACCTTAAGGGAAGCTGCTCCCTGTTGGTTGAAGCAGAAATCTCAGAGGAGAGAGGAGTCTTCCCACACGGTCTAGAACTTCTTGACACAGCCAAGTCATGACCCATAAGCCTGATTCCGTGGTTTTGCATGTCTCTGTGACAGAGAGTTTAGGTCAGGGTATGACTAAGGAATTATGTCCTCAGTACATTGTCACTAAATATTTCTGCCTTTTGGAGGCCAGGTGTTCACAAAAGTAAAGAAGTTATGTTCTGCTCAGCAAGTTTCGGCCTTGGAAGTACACAACACACTGAGGAATCAGCCTAAGTGTCTCCCATATCCTGATCAGGCCACGGACACAGGAGCAGGAGACAGCCATTAGAGGCCACAGCCTTGCTGGGAAGCAGGTGCATCACCAGTTTAGCTCAATCAGATCTGTGTTCTAGGTGCTGAGCTTGAGGAAGGCGTCAGTCCTGGGACACTGTGGACACGATGCAGAAAAATTACCTTAAACCCTGAGTCCTACTTAAATAGAAAAACTGTGAGATATTAATTCTTATTGCCTCCACTGAGCTATAAACTTGGTGAAGGTGGTTATGTTTTACGTTCCACCTCTTAGTCTCCAGAAAATTCCACATGCTGGAATCCTGGAGACTCTCAATAAATATTTGTTACTTTAATGAGTGGTGTGTGAGAGAGCTACCTGATTTTTCTTGAAGACTCTTGTCCTATGATAATTTACAAAATCCAGAACACTTGGGAGATATGTTCTCCCTTAAGTATCTGATGGATACTGTGGACCCTCCACCTAGTAATGCACATGCACAGACACAAACACATTGCTGCAGTCGGCCTCAAGTGTTCTATTTCCCTCTTTTCAAGCTCATAGACCAACCCTTTAGCCTTCTATATATATGGGCTTTATACTCGTTTTGTGTGTGTGGGTGTGTGCATACATCAAGAAAGAAAAAGTTAATGGATTTGAAGGGAGAGAACACATCATGTAGCTCCTGCCCTCTCTCAAGCCAATCTGACAGCAGATAAACTTAGGACATAGGCATTCTCCACGGGGACCATCTCTTTTCCCCAGGTCTTTATTTATTTTTCTTTATTTTTAACATCTTTATTGGAGTATAATTGCTTTACACTGGTGTATTAATTTCTGCTTTTATAACAGTGAATCAGCTCTATAGCCTGGTCCTTATTGATTAGCACCATTCTCATTGGAGGAAGAATGGAACTCGGGAGGGGGACCAAGTCCCTCTGACTTCCCTGGCTCAGGGTGCAGAGAGTGGGAGGGGCGCCCCAGCCCCTGCCCCTGCCTCTGTTTACTCCCTGAAAAGTAGGGGCCACAGCCTCAGCTGCAGAAGCAGAAGAGCCACTCCTCTTCTCTTTGCTTAGTGTTCTCATGCAATATCTCTTCCAATATTTTCACTTTCAGCATATGAATGTCCTTACTTCTGAGTGAGTCTCTTGTAGACAACATATAGTTGGACCCTTTTTATGTCTATCTTGTCCATCTTTGTTTTTTTAATGTTATTAAATAGTCACCTCTATTTTAGTATGAAACTTATAATTTTCTTTCTTTATATTTAAATCTTTAAGACCTACATAATTTATCTTAGTATCCAAATTGGTTTAAAAACAGCCACCCCTGACTCTGTATATTAAATAATTCAACCATTTTACACTTACTTAAAACGACATCCCTATCACATATTAAATGTTTGTTTTTCCTTTTCCTCCTATGTCATAAGAATGTCCAGAGGAACTGAATTTAGTTGACTTCTTTAACTGTATAGAATACCTAGTCGTATTATATGAGAAGGCCATAGCAGGAGAGAAATATAATTCTACACACTAATATGTATTCTAGACTGACTAGTCTCTTTCACTGACCATCAGATTATTTCTACTTGGCTTTGTATTTCCAGTGAAGTTACACTTTCATATCCGCATGGATAGCATGGCTTAAAATGCCCTGTACATCCTCAATATACCTGTAAATTCATTTATCGACATCATTCAGTGCCTACTGTGTACATGCACCAAGCTAAGGAGTGAATCAGACAAATACAACTCTTCCCACAATGTGGCATGAATATTATCTGGTAGAAGACAATCCTTAAATATTCACACCAATAATCCATCACAGCTGTGTTTGGTGCTACGAAGTATACCCTTTGCAGCTGAGAAGTCTCGTTTCCAGATCTGTTCACTTCTGCATACTTTGAGTGCACAGCCGATTTCCAATTCCCAATGAAAAATACCAGAAGGCACTTGGAGAATTATCTTCAGCGTATTTACAAGATGTTATAAGCTAATGAGAGGAGTAGGAAAAAATAATTAAAACAAACCCCTAAAATATTAGGCAACAAAGTCTCATCAGCTCAATGCACTTGGAGACAGTCCTTTAAATGCTCAGGTCTATATCCTGAGCAAAGCCAGGCCCATGGCAGATGAGGTCCCAAACAAGTTAAATAAGATCAAGAATGTGGCAGAAAGGCAACTCCAATGCAGGATCATTTTGCCTTTTGAAAGGGAAAACCTGTTACTACCATTTTATGTACTGTGACCTATTTTCCTGGGGTGTCCCTATTCTCTACAATTAATAGGTTTCAAAACTGTGGGCAACTGGAAGGAATAATTTTAATAGCTGAAACAAACAAAAAATTCCTTTATGAGAAAAAGAAAACCCAAAAAAACCACAAAATTTTCCAACCAGCAAATTTTACATGCATTGAGAGGTTACAGAGTCACTGACAGTGATTAAACCACAGAGCACCAGTTTTCCAGCTCAAACTGGAAAGGATTTTTTTTAATTAAAGTAGATATGTCTGAGGGCACCTAAATATAAGTAATTCTTTACTTTGTAAAAAATTTCTCCCTCGCGGTGAGATAGAGAGGGTGGAAGGGAGACGCAAGAGGGAGGGGACATGGGCACACATGTATACATATAGCTGATTCACTCTGTTACAGACCAGAAACCAACACAACATTGTGAAGAAACTATACTCCAATAAAGATGTTTAAAAAAAAAATGTTCTCCCTCAATGAACCCATTTTGATGGTAACAAATAAATGTGACTTTATAATAACCTAAAAAAAAAACCCAACCTAAGTTTTTGTTGGTTTTGTTTTGTTTTGTCAGTACGCGGGCCTCTCACTGCTGTGGCCTCTCCTGTTGCGGAGCACAGGCTCCGGATGCGCAGGCTCAGCGGCCATGGCTCACGGGCCCAGCCGCTCCGTGCATATGGGATCCTCCTGGACCAGGGCATGAACCCCTGCCCCCTGCATTGGCAGGCGGACTCTCAACCACTGCACCACCAGGGAAGCCCCAAGAGGCCAATTTAAAACAAAAACAAATGGGTAACTTGTATTTTTACTTTAAAATAAGTTTGAGATTTCCGAAGTCTATGCTGATGAAAGAGGATGCCAACAAATTCACTCATCACCATACATAAAGTTAAGCTTTCTAAACTAAATCTCTTTAGCATGAGATCAAAAACAGTCTGCTCTTAGAAGATCCCCAAATGCTATCTCTTCCAACTCTTTAAAAGCTAGCTTGTTTCTCCAAGAAGCAAAATACATTCATTTTTTCAAACACCATAGGTATCTGAAATGCAAAATAACCAGCAAGCCACATTCTTTTCCACAGAATTAGCAGGAACTATCACCTGTTTCTCAGATTGTTTATGTCCCTGTTTTCTTTTTATTCACTGGCAGGACGGCCCAAAACCTCTATTTTGCCTTTTCCATCTTCTGAATGACGAAGCTTAACTGTATCAATGGTGACTTCACCTTCAGAAGAGGTGCTATCATCTTCATCCTCAAATTCTGAACTGTCCTCTGAACTGTCTTGTGAATTCTCTTGTGAACTGTCATCTTCTTTTGAATCAGACTGATTCATCTCAAACAAGGCCACATCCATTTGCATAATTTTTCTGAGAGTCTCGTCAATATTTTCAATATTGAAATGACCAGGTGGTGCAGCTGCCATTTCTTTCCTTAGCTTTTCGTTTGCCTGAGCCATCTGTGGGAGAAAGCTCTGTACTTGGTCCAATAGGGGACTCCTCTCTATCCTGTTTGAAGAGTGGAATTCTTTCTGGAATTACGCTTGGAGTTGATGAGCAACCTGTCCCATATACCTCCGCGGCCGCCCCTGCCCTCCATCAGCAGCTCTCTGGACACCAAGACCCTGGAGCTGTCCCGGGAAAACGATGAACAGCTCGCATCGGGCTGGGATTTGCCGTGGGCCTCCCTGCTGCTCGCCCGTCTTTAGAGCAGCCCCTCCAGGCCCAGATGCCGGAAAAAGGCTGGGGACATCTTTGTTTTTTAACTGATGAGTTTAAGCCATATATATATATATCTATATATATATATCTATATATATATATATAAATTACTGATATGGAATGACATTTAATTGCCAATTTGTTTTCTGTAATGTCATATAGCTTTTCTGTCCCACATTTTCTCACATACTGATATCCTTTGTTCTTACTTTTTGTACTCATTTTCAAAATTAATTTCTTTGGCTGTGCCAGGTCTTAGTTGTGGCATGGGGGACCTTTGATCTTCTTTGCAGCATGCGAACTCTTAGTTGTGGCATGTGGGATCTAGTTCCCTGACCAGGGATTGAGCCCAGGCCCTCTGCATTGAGAGCGTGGAGTCTTCGTCACTGGACCACCAGGGAAGTCCACTGACTTGACTTACTTTTAATTTCCTTCTGCGTATATTCTATAGATAATCAATTTGTGGATACCATGGAGGTTACATATAAAATCCTATCAAACTAGCTTAAACTGATATCAACATAATTTTAATCACACGCAAAATCTCTATTACTTCTCCAATTACATTACACATTAATTACATGTTATTAATGTCACAGATCACATATTTACACATTAATTACATGTTAGTAATGTCACAAGTCACATATGTATACATTGTTTTCTGTTTATGTAGATTATGAATTAGTTATTTGGGGATGCTATAACAAAATGCCACAGCTTGGGTAGCTTATAAACAGAAATTTATTTCTCATGGTTCTGGAGGCTGAAGTGTGAGATCAAGGTGGTTAGGTAAAGGTCTTTTCTGAGTCATGGACTTTTCATTATATCATCACCTGGAGGAAGGGGCTAGAGAGCTCTCTGGGGTCTCTTTTAAAAGCACACAAGAGACTTCCCTGGTAGGCCAGTGGTTAAGAATCTGTCTTCCAATGCAGGGGACATGAGTTCAATCTTTGGTCAGAGAACTAAGATCACACATGCCAAAGGGCAACTAAGCCCATGCACCACAACTATTGAGCCTGTATGCTGGCTCTACAGCCTGTCTGCCACAACTAGAGAGCCTGTGTGCTGCAACTACCAAGCCCCCATATCACAGCTAGATATGAAGCCTGTGCGTCACAACAAAGATCCCACGTGCTGCAACTAAGAGCGAATGTAGCCAAATAAGTAAATAAATACATATTTTAAAATAAACAAAAGCACACACATTATATTCATGGTGGCTCTGTCCTCATAACCTAAGCACCCCCCAAAGGCCCTACATCCTAATACCAACACATTTGGAGGTTGTATTTTTAACATATGAATTTTTGGGGAAACAATCATGCAATAGCAATAAATTGATCATTATTTTAATATTTTGGTTTAAAAAATATCCTAGAATAATAAAAAGTATAGTTACAAGTCAAAATTATAGTGTTTTCTCTATTTGTCCATTTATTTATCTTTATCAGAGACATATATATTTTCATATGGCCTCAAGTTACTGGTGTCCTTTCATTTGAACTTGAAGTACTCCCTTTAGCATTTCTTGAAGGATAGATATTATGGTACTGAACTCCTTCAGCTTTTGTCTGAGACTGTCTCTCATGTTCCTCATTTTTGAAGAATAATATTGTAAGATATAGAATTGTTGGTAGGTAGTTCCAGCCATGCTTTAAGCATATCATTTCACTCTCTTCTGGCCTGCAAAATTTCTGATGAGAAAGCAACTGATAATCTTACTGACAATCACAATTAAGTGGATCATAATAATTGTCACATATAACTTTGTTTATATATATTTCTTAATGCTAACCTATTTACAAAAGTACTTATTGTTTCAAAATTTTGTATTTATCATTCTAAGATTACTTAACAAATCTATATTTTTATTCTACTTATTTATAGAATAAGAGGTTATTAGCCAAAATTATGAATTCATTGCTGAAATGTGTGGTAAAACATTCTTGATAAGCGTTTTTCCATGTCTGAGAATTTTGATATGAACTCCGGCTTTTCAGTTTGATTTTAGCATTGATAGATCCAGTGTGAGGATTCAATGTTGACTAAGGAATTAAAAATCCCTCAGGGCTCTCGTTCATTCATTACAGTAAAAGTGTTTCCTATGCTGTGAAAAATCATGTGTATGTAAGTCTATTGAATGATATTCTCCAGTTAAAATGATCTCCATATCAGTTACATACACAGAGTATGTAAATCTTCTGCATGGACTTCCCCCCTTTGTAGCATTTCTACTAGCTATCATCAAAATTCAGTCTAATTTAGTCCATAAAGTGAACACTTTATGCTGGTCTAGTGTTTACACTGCACTGTAACTGAGTTCTATGAGTCTGCTGAATTCCTAACTTACCTCATTCCCAGGTTTCACATGTGGATGACCAGGGTTCACACCTGAAGAAATTTACTATTTTCTTACAGCTACATTGTTCCACCAGGAAAATAACTTGCCTGGATATCATTTCTTGCTTTTAATGGTCACAGTTTTTGCTTGAAATAAGACAAAAATAATAATTAAATTAAATAAATAAATAAGAAACGACACATGTGACATTTGGGGATTAAATTGTTGAAAAGTACATTACATGGGGAAAGAACATGAATTTGAGGAATACACTAGTGAATAGAAACATGGTTTAGAAAAATGTTAATAAGATGTTCAGTGTTTAGGTAAAAGAAAAGTAAAATAAATTCAGACGCTACAGGGAATATGAGAGGAAACATTATTAAAGAGACCGTGACAAAGAGAAAAACATGAAATTTTAACTCCCACGTGGACAGGAATTTTGCTTCTCTGAGGTGAAAAGTACAGGGGGAAACGTGAAGAGAAATTGATGTGTGATGCATAATGACAGAATCTGGATAATTTGACTCAATGGCTTCACATACATTTCTAAAAATATCCTTTAGTCGAGCCAACCTCCAGTTGACATTCCAAGTGTCCTGCTCCCTCCCCACACAGAGCACATGTGTCTGGAGCTGACTTGGACCCCAGCCTGGGGAAACCCTCCTCTTCCCTCCACACCTACTCTTCTTGCTCCAACTGGGAAATTATATCTGTTTTGCAGAGCGGATGCCCTGGTACGTGTGGGAAATGCTAGATGGATTTAAAGTTCTGTGCTGAGAACAGTGCATGCAATGCAAGCACAGGACAACATGCCAAGGCTCAAGTGTGGGGGTATCAATGGCAGCCCAAGTTCGAGCACCCTGAAGGGGGGAAACACTGAAGGTTGTCACCCGACACTTCACTCAAAGACAGTAAAAGTCTCTGGTTGCTGCTGTTCTTGCCCAAGAGGAAAGACAGTCTGCAGACTGCCTAGACGTCTCAGCCAGGAAGGAAGCAACGTTTTCATAATGTGGTTAACACTGCTTTCTAACAGAATCCAATAAACATAAGACCCATGAGATTATTACTTGGAGTTCATGTAGAAAGGGGGATACAAGCTGTTATGTGTTTTTTGCTGTGTTCAAACCTCATGGTAGTCCCCCGAGCAGAAGAATTACTTAGCAACATAAAGTCACTTGTCTGTTAGATAAAATAGCCCATATCTGTGTCCAGCATTATTCTGCGTGTTGGTGGCAGACTAGTAAGGAATACATGCGATTGTGGTAATGGAGACTGTATCTCCATGAAGGGGCACATGTGCTGTGATTAGTAAAGGAACACATTCGTTCCAGGTTGCTCTAAGTGCTACAGAAGCATGAGTCAGGGACAAGAGTGCAGCAGCATATGTGGAAGCTGCAGAGCCTATCTCAATAAGACATGCATAAGGAAGTAAATAAATATTGAGAGACGCACTCAAAAGATGAGACAACGGGCGTCCTCCAGGATCACATCTGTGTACATCTTTGTCTGCAATGTGTCCAGCAGTTCCTACTCTTTATGAATGAGTTCTACAAACACGTTCTCAAAGGTCAGTGATCTCTAAAGCCCCGTCAATGGCTTCTCTGGGCTGATATGGCATGTGCCTTTCATACATATTCAGAAATATATATATTGTGAAAAAACGTTACTAAAGGAAGTATATGAGGTGTTGTGTAAAATAACCTATCAATTTCCCAAGAAAGTGGTAATTCAACTTCCAGATGGGTTATTATAAAAATTTTACATGCAAATTCATAAGTAATATTCTCCTCCCAATTCCAGGTAAGTCTGTAGGTGCATCAAAAGGCAATCAATAGCCCTGATCTGTCACTTTTTCAATTGACAGGCAGTGGGGATAGAGATAGAGCTGAAGCTCCATGTAAATTTTACGTGTTTTTTTCACGTATTGAACGTGTACCTGGAGTCCTGCTTTTCTTTCCCGGGTTAGACCTGCAGACACCAGTCGTCAGAACTCATGAGATTTGCTGGCTCCATGTGTCAGGAAAGCCCAGGATCAACATTTCTCTTCTACATAGTTCTCTCCTCTGGGCTTGGAATATGAGACTTAAGTCAGCCCACGCCCTCCCATGGATTTCTTTTACCTGCTGCTGTTTAGTTTTGCTCTATTTATACCTTCACTATGCAAACCTACAATTTTGGCTGCTAACCTAAGACTCTGACTCCAAAATACCCCAGGAAACTTGTCATTCAATTAGGGAAGTCTATAATCCCTCAGTCCTTAAGTTTATTAGTATTATGATTGGTAGTAGTACAATTAATATCTTTATGATTGGAATCACTATTGATATTATTATTTATCACTATTGTTGTTATTGCATTTCTTATTAAGTTTCTCTGCTCATGAATGTATCTAATTTACTAAAGAGTATTGTGGAGGGTTTTCAACAGACTTACATACACATGGTGCTTCCTGGTTCCTGCTGTACTTATGGGTACTTGTGGGTCAGAGAGCCTCCTGAGATACTCAGACTTACCCAGTGGAGGAAGGGACATTTGTTACTGTGAGCCCCAGGGAGGACACTCTTGACTTTCTTGAGCCTCTAGAACAATGTTTAAGTCCTCTTAAGTGACCAGAAAGTGGTGCCAGTGCAAGAGCCCTGGAAGACACCCTTGTCCTGCCAGACTCAGCACAGGATTTTCCACCTCAACTCTGTGTCAGGAACTAATATCATGTCTCCTGGGAAGGCTGGAGAAGGTGTCGCTCCTGGAGTCCAGTCCTCTGAATTAGTAAAGTCAGACCAGGAGCTGACATTGTGACAAGTGAGAAGTAAGGGGAGTATCCTTGGCATGCCTGAACCTGGGGACATGTTCTAAATTCACTCAGGTGTCCAGGAAAAGCTGGTGCAGCACTGGCAGACATAGAGATGGTGACGTGCCTGCTCAAGTAATCATTTCTTTTTCTAAGTCCCCCAGGGAGCCCCTGCACTGTTTGTGCCAACATATCATCCTCCCTGCTGACCCAGGATCACCTGCCTGTTTTCTCCTCTCAGAACAAATTTCTTTGTGCAAACCTAGCATTCTGACTCTACAATATCCCAGGGGACATCTGATATAGGTACCCTGAAATTTACTTAGAGGAGTCTGTACGCAAATCTGCCATCTTTCTAAGTTTATTTTTCTCTTTAACAGTAGTACTGGTAATATCATCATAATTCTCACTATTATTGTTTTTAGTTCATTTTATTACCTTTATTAATATGCATTATCTTTGTGGTTGTTTCTACATAACATTGAGTAGACCTGCTCTATGCTAAAGATTGTCTGATTTACTGCAGATCATTATGGAGGGTTTCCCAACATACAAAATACATACACCTAGCTACTCCTGAGCTCCCACAGCACTTAGCTGGGTGCTCTCGACTCAAGGTCTCTATGAAGCTGGGGCTGAGGTCTCAGCTGTCGCTCCATAGGGGAGGACTTTTTCCCAGACTCACTGAGATGGGTACTGGCAGGATGCAGTCTGAGCTGAGAGCCTAGTGCCTCTGCCTGGAGGCCTGGGACTTCCCTGTGTTCTCTCCTATGTGGGCCTCTCCATATGGCAGCTAGTAACACCCATGCAGGCTTCCCCAGGTCCAGGGATAAAAGAGAGAGACAGACAGAAACAGAGAGAGAACACAGGATGCAGCAAGTGAGGTGTAAGTGACAGAGGTTCTGTCAATGAATCTTAACACTGACCTCCCCTGATTTGCTATATTCTGTTGGTCAGAAGCCAGTCGCTAGCTACTTAGTACTTGCACAAAGAGTGGAGTTTCCTCGCTGCATGTGGATCACAGTCTGTGGCTGGGAACACCCAGGAAGGCATGTTCAGTGGTCTCCCCCAGAACTGGGAAAAGTGGCTGCATTCTGGAAATAACTGAAAGTGATGAAAGTCCAGCCTCACTCATCAGAAGATAAGTGAAAAGGAGACAATGGGTTACGTGTCATTTCTCATCCACTAAAGCAGCAAAACAAAAGCTCCCCAAACTCCTGAAACTGGAAACCTTGGTGGGAATGAGGCACAGGACCACTCATTCCCCAGTGGTAGGAGGGACACCGACTCTTCCTGGAGGGTGTTGGCTGCCGCATCCCCAGATGCCACCCACTTGAATAAGGAGGTTACTTCTAGAAAGCAAAGGCGCAGTGGTCAGAGGTGTGTATGAAGAGTCCACGTGGGTGATGTTGTCTGTCTTATTTCTAAGAGCCCTGCATGGACACCTGCGTCCAGAGGGGAGCTGCTTCCACTGACAGTGAGAACAGGCTGCAGCTGTTTAAAATGACAGTGTCCGTACTACCCAAAGCAGTCTACAGGTTTAATATGATCACTAGCAAATTACACATGACATTTTTTCACAGAAGTAGAAGAAATAACCCTAAAATGTATATGGAACCATAAAAGACCCAGAATTGCCAAAGCAATCCTGAGGAAAAAGAACAAAGCAGGAGGCATAACCCTCCCAGTCTTCAGACAATACTACAATGTTAATCAAAACAGCCTGGTATTGGAACAAAAACAGACATATGGATCAATGGAACAGAATAGAGAGCCCAGAAATAAACCCACAGACCCGTGGTCAATTCATCTCTGATGAAGTATAGACAATGGGGGAAAAGACAGTCTCTTCAGCAAGAGGTGTTGGAAAAGTTGGTTCATGCAAATCAATAAAGTTAGAACACTCTCCCACCATACAAAAAAAAAAAAAAAAACTCAAAATGGCTTAAAGGCTTAAATATAACACATAACACCATAAAACACGTGAAAGGGAACATAGGCAAAACATTCTCTGATATAAAGTGTACCAGTGTTTTCTTAGGTCAGTCTCCCAAGGCAATAGGAATAAAAGCAAAAATAAACAAACGGGACCCACTCAAACTTATAACTTTACTCACAGCAAAAGAAACCATAAACAAAATGAAAAGACAACATACCGACTAGGAGAAAATATTTCCAAATGATGCAACCAACAAGGGCTTAATTTCCAAAATATACAAACAGCTCATACAACTCAATAACAAAAAACCGAACAAACCAATCAAAAAATGGGCAGAAGACTGAAACATTTCTCCCAAGAAGACATACACATGGCCAATAGGCACACGAAAGGTTGCCCATCATCACTAATTATTAGAGAAATGCAAACTAAAACTACAATGAGCTACAACCTCACACCAGTCAGAATGGCCAGCATCAAAAGTCTGCAAATAACAAATGCAGGAGGGGGTGTGGAGAAAAGGGAACCCTGCTACACTCTTGGTGGGAATATAAATTGACACAGCCACTATGGAGAACAGTATGGAGGTTACTAAAAATAGAGTTGCCATATGATCCTGCAATCCCACTCCTGGGCATATATCCAGAGAGAACGATAATTCAAATAGATACATGCACCCCAATGTTTGTAGTAGCACTATTTATAATAGCTAAGACATAAAAGCAACTTAAATGTCCATCAACAGATGAATGGATACAGAAGATGTGGTACATATATACAATGGAATATTACTCAGCCATAAAAAGAATGAAATAATGCCATTTGCAGCAACATGGATGCAACTAGAGATTAGCATACTAAGTGAAGTAAGCCATAAAGATAAATACAAATGCTATATGGTATTACTTATATGTGAAATCTAAAATATGACACAAATGAACCTATCTACGAAACAAAACAGACTCACAGACATAGAGAACAGACTTGTGGTTACCAAGTGGGAGGGGGTTGGGGAACGATGGACTGAGAGTTTGGGGATAGTAGCTGCAAACTATTGCATATATAATGGATAAAAAACAATGTCCTACTGTATAGCACAGGGAACAGGATATTCAATATCCTGAGATAAACCATAATGGAAAAGAATATAAAACAGATGTATATATGTGTATAACTGAGACACTTTGCTATACAGCAAAAATTAATACAACATTGTAACTCAACTATATTTCAATTAAAAAAAATCAGTTGATGTGAAGAACATTAAAGGCCAAATGATCCTAAGAGTCATATACAGAGCATTCTATCCAACATATGCTGAATACACAGTCTTCTCAAGTGCAGAAAAAATATTTTCTAGAAAAGACCACATGATAAACCACATATCAAATCTTAGTGATCTCAGGAAGACTTAAATTATACCAAGTATATTGTCTGAGCATATTATTAAACTAGAAATCAATAACACGATGAAAACTGGAACACTAATGAATACAAAAAATTGATCAACACTCTCCTGACCAACTAATTTATCAAAGAATAAATTTAAGAAGAAATAAGACAGTATTTTGAGACAAAGTGAAATGGAAACACAGTATACTAAAGGCTATGGGATGCAGCAAAAGGAGCGTTAAGAGAGAGGTTTATTGCAAAAAATGCCTACCTTACGAGTTAAGAAATATCTCGAATAAAAAACCTAACTCTTTTGTTCAAGGGCCTGGAAAAAGAACAAACTGAGCCCAAAATTAGCGAAGCAAGAAAATTATAAAGATTACAGCAGAAATCAATGTCATAGAGATAGAGGAAAACAACAGAAAAGATTAGTGATACTAAGAGTTGGTTCATTAAAAGATAAAATTTCGAACCTTTTGCTAGACTAACCAAGGAAAAGGAGAGAAGACCCAAATCAACAAAATTATAAATAAAAGAGAAAATATTACAACTCTACTGCAGCGATAAGAAGGATAACATGTTACTTTGAACAACTACATGCTAACAAGCTGGGCAACCTAGATAAATGGAAAAAATTCTTAGAAACATACAACCTACCAAAAGTGAATTAGGAAGAAAGAGAAAATCTAAATGAAGCAATTAGTAGTATGGAAACTAAATCAGTAATCAAAACTCTTCAAATGAAGAAAAACTCAAGATCAAATGGCTTCAATGGTAAATTTTACCAAATATTTAATGCATTAATGCCAATCCTTAAAGTCTTCAAAAGAGAAAGAGAAAAAAATGAATGAGGAGGAATAGCTCCCAAACTCATTTTACAAGGCCAGCATTACTTTGATATAATAATCTGAAATGGACACTGCCAATTACAGGCCAATAACACTGATGAATATAGGTTTAAAAATTCTGAATAAATACTAGCATATCAAATAAATGGGATGCATTATATTAATAGAACAAAAGGAAAATATAATATCAATAGGCACAGAAAAAGCATTTAATAAGTTAGGTATAAAATGAATGTAACTCAACATAATAAAGGCTAAATATCGGGACTTCCCTGGTGGCACAGTGGTTAGGAATCTGCCAGGAAATGCAGGGGACGTGGGTTCAAGCCCTGGTCTGGGGAGATTCCACATGCCAAGGAGCAACTAAGCCCGTGCACCACAACTACTAAGCCTGCGCTCTAGAGCCCGTGAGCCACAAATACTGAGCCTGTGTGCCACAACTACTGAAGCCCACATGCCTAGAGTGCATGCTCTGCAACAAGAGAAGCCACTGCAATGAGAAGCCCACGCACCACAACGAAGAGTAGCCCCCACCTACTGCAACTAGAGAAAGCCCGCATGCAGCAACAAAGACCCAATGCAGCCAAAAGTAAATAATTTTTTTAAAAGGCCAAATATGACAAGGTCACAGTTCAAAGCACACTCAAGAATGAAAGTGTGAAACTTTTTCTCTAATATCAGAAACAAGACAAGGGAGTCCACTCTCACCACTCATTCAGCATAGAAATGGAAGTCCTAGCCAGGGCAATCAGTCAAGGAAGAGAAATAAAAGGCATCAGAACTGGAAATTAAGAGGTAAAAATGTGTCTATATTAAGATAACATGATTTTATATATAGAAACTCTGAAAAACTTCACCAGAAACCTGTTAAAACTAATCAACATAATCAGTAAAGTTGCAGAATAAAAACTTAAAATGCAAAAATCAGTCATATTTCTATATACTAACAATGATCTGAAAAAAGAAAACCATTCTATTTATAAGATCATCCAAACTAATAAAATAATAAGGAATTAATTTCTCTAAGGAGATGAAAGATATCTACAATACAAGCTACAATACACTGATGAAAAAAATTCGAAAAGACAGAAATAAACGTAAAGTTATCCCTTGTTCATGATTGGAAGAATTAATATTTTTAAAATGTCCACACCACCCAAAGCCATCTATGGATATAATGCAATTCCTATCAAAATCCAATGGCATTTTTTAAAGTAGAAAAAAACAACAGAGAAATGTATGAGGAATCACAAAAGAACTTGTATATGCAATGTGACTATGAGAAAGAACAGCAAACCTGGAGGTATCACATTCCATGATATCAAACTGTATTATAAAGCTATAGTAATGTAAGTAGTATGGTACTGTCATGTAGAAAGGCATACACAACAATGGAATAGAACTGAGAATCCAGATATAAACCCATGCATATAAGGTCAACTAATATTTGATAAGACAGTCAGGAACATTCGGTGGAGAGATAATCTCTTCATTAAACAGTGCTTGGAAAACTGCATAGTTATATGCAAAAGAATAAAACTAGACTCCTGTCTAACACCACTCATGACAATTAAATAGAAATAAGATAAGGTAAAGACAACTGTAAGATGGGAGGCTTTTCTTCCTGGAGGAAAACAGTAAAAATCTTTTTAACACAGGTCTTTAATATTATTTTTGATGATACCTTAAGCACAAGCAACAATTAAAAAAACTAACACGTGGAACAATATCAAACTAAAAATCTGCTACACAACAAGATAAAATAAATAAATAACGAAAAGAGCCTATGTAATCAAAAATAATATTTGCAAACCTTACACCAAATAAGGGGTTGATATCCAAAATACATCATAGAACTCAGTAACACAAAATAAATTAAGCCAATTAAAACCTGTTGCAAAGACTCCAACGGACATTTTTTCAAAGAAGATATGTGAATGTACAACAAATACATGAAAATGTGTTCAACGTCATTACACATCAGGGAAATTAAATCTAAACCACAATGAGATATCACCTCAGGATTGTTAGAATGGAATTCATCAAAGAGACAAGAGATCTGCTAGCAAATGCTAGCAAAGATGTGGAGAAAAGGGATGATTTCTGTGCTTTTGGTTGTCTTATGAATTGGTTCAGCCTCTATGGAAAACACTAGAGAAGGCCCTCAAAATTTAATATGACTACCATATGGTCCAGCATTTTCATCTATAGAAATATATTGAAAGAATTAAAAACACTATGTTGAAGAGATATCTGCACTTCCATGTTCATAGCAAAAGTGTTTACAATAGCCAAGACATGGAAAAAAACGTGTGTCTATCAACAGATGAGTGGATATAAACCTTGTGGTATATTTAGAAAATGGAGTAACATTCAGCCATAAGAAAGAAGGAAATCTTGCCATTGGTGACAATATGGATGGACCTTGAGGGCGTTATACTAAGTGAGAGAAGTCAGACCAAGCTTATATGTGAAAAACACACACACACACACACAAACACAACTCATAGAAAAAGGTCAGATTTTTGGTTACCAGAGGAGGGAGGTGAGAAGAGGCAGAATTTGATGAAGTCCAAAAGTACCAACTTGCAGCTATAGGATAAATAAGTATTGAGAATATTATATACAACATGATGAATAGAGTTAACACTGCCATATGGTATATTTGAAAGCTGTTAAGCAAGTAGATCTTAAGAGTTCTCATCACAGGAAAATATATTTTCCTTTTTTTTCTTTTCTTGCATCTATATAAGGCGATGTATGTTAACTAATCTTACTGCAATAACAATTTCACAATATATGGAAGTGAAATCATTATAATGTGCATTTTCAACTTAAATAGTACTGTGTTCAATTATATCTCAATAAAACTGGGGGGGAAATTACAACACCTTTACAATAATGTCTTTGAAATTTAAAAACAATCTTAAAAGGAAATTGAAACACAACTTGCTAAAACTTATGGGCTGCAAGAAAAACAGTAATAAGAGAGTTTATTGAAACAAATGCCTACAATAAGAAAAAAGAAAGATCACAAGTAAACAATCTTACTTCTCACGGGACTAGCAAACAAAGGAAAAACCACTAAGCTCACAAGTAGCAGAGCAATGAAATAAGAGATAAGAGAACAGAAATAAAACAGAGACCATGCAAACAATAGAAAACATCAATGCAAGAGGTGGTTTTTGAAATGAAAACAAAATTAACCTTTTAGCTATACTAATGAAGAATAAAAGAGAATACTCAAATAAAATCAGAAATGAAAAAGGAGACATTACAACTGATGCAACAAAAATACAACAGCTCATGAGAGGTGACCATCAACACATATATACCATCAAGTTTGATACCCTAGAGGAAAAGAATTCCTAGCAACATAAAAAATACCAAAACTGAATCATGAGGAAATAGACAAACCAAACAGACCAATGATGAGTGAAAAGATTGTATCAGTAATAAAAGATTTACAAAAAACAAACAAACAAACAAAAAACAACAGGCTAGGACCAGATGGAAATTTTCCAATTTCCATTGGGAAATTCAACCAAATATTTAAATAGAATTAAAACAACCCCATGTCAAAGTTTTCTAAAAAAACTTTGAGGTACATTCCCAAACTCATTTGATGAGTCCAGCATTATCTTGATACCAAAGCTAGATAAGAACATTACAAGAAAAAAAAAAAAAAAACAACTGTCAAGTATTACTAATATAGATGCAAAAATTCTCAGTGAAATACTAGCAAACAAAATTCAACAGTATATTGAAAGGATCATACACCATGATCAAGTGGAATTTATCCCTAGAATGCAAGGGTAATTCAACCTATGTAATTCAAACATGTGATGCACCACATTAAGAGAATGAAATATGAAAATCATATGGTTATCTTAATAGATACAGAAAGAGAATGTGAAATAATTAAAGAACCTTCCATGATAAAAAATACTTAACAAATTGCTATACATAGAATGTACCTCAACACAATAAAAGTCATATTGAACAAATTCACAGCAGACATTAAAATCAATGGTGAAAGCTTGAAAGGTTTTCTGCTAAAAATATAAACAAAATAAGTTTTGTGCACTCTCACCACTCCTTTTCAGCATAATACTGGAAGTCATAGCCAGAGCGGTTAGGCAAGAAAAATAAATAAAAGAAATACAAATTGAAAAGGATGAAGTAAAGCTATTTCTGTTTGCATTTAATATAATCTTAAATGGAGAAAATCCCAAAGATTCCAAAAAAATGTATTACTAATTATAGACAAATTCAGTCAAGTTGCAAGATACAAAATCAACATGTGAAGAGCAATTGTACTTCTATATACTAACAACAATTTGAAAAAGAAATGTAAAAAGCAATCATATTTAAAATGGCATCAGAAATAAATAAAACATTTAGGAATAAATTAAACCAAGTAGGTAAAATATCCATACACTGAAAATGACAAAACACTGGTGAAAAAACTGAAGATACAAATAAATGAAGAACATTTCCATGGTTATGAAACAGAAGAATATTGTAAAAATATCTATACTACCCAAAGCTGTCTATAAATTCAGTGCAATCTCTATCAATATTCCAATGATTTTTTCACAGAAAGAGAAAACAACCCTAAAATTTGTATGGAACCACAAAACACCACTAATAGCCAAATCAACATGGTCAAAGAAGCACAAATCTAATGGCATCACAATTCCTAACTTCAAACTTTATTACAAAGCTATAGTAATCAAAACAATAGATTCTGGCAAAAAATAGAGACTAAATCCAATGAAACAGAATCAAGAGCACTGAAATAAAACCAGTCATTTACTGTTAACAAATATTTGACAAGGGAGCCAAGGAGCTGCAGTAGGGGAAATACAGTCTCTTCGATAAATGGTGCTGAAAAAAAACTGGATAACAACCTACAGAAGAATACAATTGGACCCCTTTCTTGTACCACTCACAAAAATTAACTCAAAGTGGACTGAAGGCTTAAATATAAGACCTAAAGCTGTCAAACTACTTGAAGAAAGCATAAAGAACAAGTTCCTCAATATAGTTTTGGCAAATATTTTTCGGATATAATACCAAATGTGGGAGCCACAAAAGCAAAAAAAAAAAAAAAAAAAAAAAGTGGAACAGCAAACAAACAAAGGAAAAACTTTGCATAGCAAAATGAACAATCAGCAAACTAAAAAGCATCTACAGAACTGGAGAACATATGTGCAAACCATTTTTTTGATAAGGGGCTAATATTCAAAATATATAAGAAGTAACATAAAATAATAGCAGTCAAAAATTAAATAAAAAATGGGCTAAAGGACTTGAAAAGACATTTTTCCCCAAAAAAGACATACAGATGGCCAACAGGTACATGAACAGATGCTCAACATCAATAATCATCAAAACCACAATGATACATCAGCTCACACCTGTTAGAATGGCTATTCTAAAAATGAGAAGAAAAAACAAATGTTTGTGAGAGTGTGAAGAAAAGGCAACTTTGTGCATATTTGGTGGAAATGTAAACTGGTACAGTCTAATGAATGTAAAAGAATTCAATTGGACCCCTATCTCACACTACTCACAAAAATTAACTCAAAAGAGATTAAAGACAAACATGTATGACTTGAAACCATAAAACACCTAAAAAATTCCTGGGGGAAAATCTCCTTGACCTTGGTCTTGGGAATAGTGATTTTCTGGTTATGACCCCAAAGGACAGGCAACAAAGCAAAAGCAAAAATAAAATGGGACTAAGAAAACCTAAAAAACCTTCTGTTCAGAAAAAAATAAAACCACACACAAAAGCAAAACAAAACAAAAAACAACTGGTTAAAAATGGAGAAAGGATCTGAATAGATATATTTTCCAAAGAAGACATACAAATGTCCAACAGATATATGAAAAAGTGTTCAATGTCTTTAATCATCAGGGAAATGAAAATCAAAATCACGAGATCATCTCACTCCTTTTAGAATGGTTACAGCCAAAACACAAGAGATTACAAGTGTTTGAAAGAACATGGAGAAAAGAAAATCCTTGTGCATTGTTGGTAGAGATGTAAATTAATACAGCCACTATGAAAAACAGTATGGAGGTTCCCCCCAAAATTATAAGTAGTATCCAGTTGTTCCAGTACCATTTGTTGAAGAGACTATCCTGCCCAGTGGGTGTGCTTTATTCCCATCTCAAATATTAGTTACTTATACACTGGGGTTTACTTCTGGGCTCTCTATTCTGTTCCTTTAGTCTATGTGTGTATTTTAGTGCCAATATCATAGTGTCGTGTAACTACAGGATTTTAATATTGTTTCTTTTTGTTTAAAATAAATTTACTTATTTATTCACTTATTTTTGGTTGTGCTGGGTCTTTGCTGTTGCGCGCGGGCTTTCTCTAGTTTCAGCGAGTGGGGACTACTCTTCAGTGTGGTGTATGGGCTTCTCACTGTGGTGACTTCTCTTGTTGCAGAGCATGGGGTCTAGGCACGCGAGCTTCAGTAGTTGTGGCACATGGGTTAAGTAGTTGTGGTTCATGGTGTCTAGCGCACAGTCTCAGTAATTGTGGTGCACTGGCTTAGTTGCTCCATGGTATGTGGGATCCTCCCAGACCAGGGCTTGAAATTGTGTCCCCTGTATTGGCAGGCGGATTCCTAACCACTGCAGCACCAAGGAAGCCCCTGTAATATAATTTTAAATCAGGAAGTGTGATGACTCCCAATTTTTTCTTTCTCAGGATTGCTCTGGTTATTTGTGGTCTCCTGTGGTCACGTACAAAATTTTAAAATTGATTTCTCTATATCTGTAAATGATGCTGTTGGAATTCTGATAGAGATTGCATTGAACCTATAGATGTCTTTGGGTAGTATGGACATTTTAACAACAATAATTCTTCTGATCACAGAACACAGTACTGTATATCTTCCCACTTGTTTTGTCTTCTTCAATTTTTTTTGATCAAAGTCTTGTAGTTTTCAAAGGACAAATTTTTCATTTCCTTCGTTAAGTTTATTTCTAAATATTTATTCGTTTTAATGCAATTTTGAATGGGGAAAGGATAGTGTCTTCACCAAATTCTGTTGGGAAAACTGGAAAACCACATACAGAAAAATGAAACTGGACACCTATCTTATACCACTCACAAATATTAATTTGAAGACTGAAACATAAGACCAGATACTATAAAACTCCAAAAGAAAACATAAAGAAGAATCTACTTAACACTGGTTTGGGCATATGATCCCAAAAGCATAAGCCAGAAAAGTAAAAACCAACAAATGGGATTATATCAAACTAAAAAGCTATATATATATATATATATATATATATATATATATATATATATATATAAAGTCTACATACAGATTAGGAGAGAATATCTGCAAATCATACGTTGCATCAAAGAGTATAAACTTCCACTTTTAAGGTGAGTAAGTTCTGGGAACTTTAACATACATTATGGTGGCCATAGCTAACAACGCTGTATTATATATTTGAAAGTTGCTAAGGGAGTAGATCTCAAAAATTTTACCACACAAAAAAGTTAATGATGTGAGTGTATGGAAGAATCCTTATTGCGGTAATCATTTCACATTATATATATGTATCAAATCACCACAATGTACATCTTAAACTTACACAGTGCTGTATATCAATTATGTCTCAATAAGTCTAGAGGAGAAAAAAAAGTAAGAATTTCAAGATGGACACAAGAGCATGAAACAAAGCACGGGCGTTTCTGAGTGAAGAACCTTGCGTCATATCCATGTGGCTGGCCCCAGTTGTACCTGCAAAACCACAACGAATATCTGACAACTGGTCTCCATCACCAGGGCTAACAACGTGCCTGAGCTCCCACCTTGGTTACTACAGCAGTCTCCTAATTGGCGCCCCAATTCTGCTTTTGCCCCTTCAGTCAGTTGGTAGGACAGCAGCCAGAGGAAGTCAGATGATAGCCCTCCTCTGCTTACAACTATTCACTGGTCCTTTATTTCACACAGAGTAAAAGCCAATGCCCTTTAAATGGCCGACAATCTGTTGACAACACCAAGGGCTCTATCCCTTGCTCACTTAACTTCAACCACCCAGCATTCCCAACTTTCCTCAAACACGCCAGCCATGTTCCTTCTTTACAGCATTTTACCTTGCTCTCCCCTCTGCCTGGAATCTGCTTTTGCCACCTATGCACACTATGTATGCCCTCCCTCATATCTTTTAAGTCTTATTCACAGGTATTTACTGAGCAAGACTATGTGCTGGACAGTATTCAAGGCACAGAGGTTTGGACCCAGCATCTCTCTGATCCTTCTGAGATGGAGCATCATTTCATAAACTTACTGGCTATTATTTCTGGAAAAAACAGATACATAAATATGGGAGTGTAGGAATCGCTCAGGCAAAATCCCAAATAATAGATACAGATGTTTAACTATCAGAAAGGTGGAGCATAACTTCCCAACTCCCTAAATGTGTCCTGCACGCAGTGACATCCTTCCAAACGGTACACACTGAATGGAAGGGAGAAAAGTTTGATGTTACAGTGAGGAACTTGACAAAGTCCACCTCAGCCAGGTGATCAAGGGCAACATCAACAGTAGTAAGTCATCTGCAGAGCATGTGCCCTTGATACGAAGTGAAACACAAAACCCCAGGCTAATCACGAGGGAAACAGCAGGTAAATCCCAATTCGAGACTGTCAAGGTCATCAAAAGCAAGAAATGTCTCAGAAACTATAACAACTAACAGTGTCCTAAAGAGAAATGGCAGCTAAATGGAATGAGGGTGAGATATCCTGAATGCAATCCTAGAAGAGAAAAAGGTAAGTCTACGAAAATTTGAAGAAAGTGTGGGTTGTAGTTAATAATCAGGTGTCAACACTAGTTCATTAACTGTAAAAATGTACCCTAATGACATGAAAGTGTAATAAGAGAGGAAACTGAGTCTGGGCTACTTGCGAAATCCTGCACTATTCTTGCAAATTTTCTATAAATCTGAAACAATTTTAAAATGAAAATGTATTAAACAAATTTTTATTTTTTTCTAACACATATTATTTTTAAACTGTCCTACCAGTAATTACTATTAATTTCCCCTGTCACCTAGTTGTACTGTTTCATCTTGTTAAATAGAATTTATAACAGAGAGAAGTAAATTACCCATGATAGTAGAAAATTTCCAATAACACCAATTTTACATATTTTATGTTAAATTAAGAATGCACATGTGTATAATCATTTATTATATATTATGTTATTTGGGAGTTTTTGTTTTTTTTCTTTTGGCTGCAGTCATTTTACTGGTATGGCTGTATCCTGAGTCACTTTCTAAGAAGTCACTCACCAGAGATGTCTGTCAGGACTCAGAAGTGAGTCTACATGTCACTTCATGGCTGAACATATTCAAACAGCCCATTTATAAAATAAAAATAAAATAACTAATAATTCATTGTGACTGGTTCATTTATTCCAAGAATGCTTTTAAAAAATTTTGTTTCCATGCTTACATTTCATACTAATGGAACAAAATCAAATTATGTGCCAACTCAAATATTACATTAGAATAATGAGAACTGAGTTGTGACCACAAAAATTCAATGTTTCATCCTGATATTTTCTAATCAGAAGTGTTTTTTAAAATATTCAGGGCTTCCCTTGTGGCGCAGTGATTGGGAGTCTGCCTGCCGGTGCAGGGGACACGTGTTCGTGCCCCGGTCCGCGAGGATCCTACATGCCACGGAGCGGCTGGACCCGAGAGCCATGGCCGCTGAGCATGCTCTTCCGGAGGCTATGCTCCGCAACGGGAGAGGCCACAGCAGTGGGAGGCCCGCGTACCGCAAAAAGAAAAAAAAAAAAATTCAAACTCCGTTCCTAGGGGATAGCTGAAAGTGACAATATCAGAAAGCCCAAATGGCACACAAACTTGCAAGTGATTATAGATGTTGCCATATAATGTGCCAGAAATAAATTGCCTCTTAGAAGATTACAAAATTACTTGAAGCTCAAACCCTGGAATGCTTCCCAATTTTGTCAGACTTACATGTTATTGTAATGTCTATATCCATTTAGCTCATGAGGTAGGTAAAGATAAAAAGTGATCTGTTCTTATGTGTTTAATACAGTTTAAAAAAGTATCTAATGCTCCTAAGAAATCAGGTTAGATCTGGAATACAGATGAAAATATGAAATGAAAGTACTTTGCTTTGTACAAGAGCAGTAGCCCACCATGTACAAATATGTCAGATGACAATGTACCTTCATGTTAAAAAAGAAAAAATGCCATCACTGCAAAAGAAAGCTTTATTGATTGTACTGAAGTAAAAGGAAAAACTAGATATGATATACCTCAGCTAATTACGAGTATATTGGGAAAAGATAATGTTGACATAAAAATGCTCATGCTCACAGATATTATACAGGTGTAACTGTGGCACATGTACGAAGACGTAGAAGCCATGTTCCTCCACTGAGGGTGACGATGCCAAAATTGTGACCTGATCATTTCTTAACCTTAATGGACAAAATTTCTGCTCCCACAATTTAAAATATGACCTTTAAAATGCTGTATAACGAGACGATGTGATATTTTAATGTCTGTTCTAAGTAGTACTTTAAACACACATAAGTCTATCCAACTGTCAGTCAGAAAGATCAGATACAATCAGCTATAATTCTATGCAAATGAATGGCATGTAGCAAATATTCATATATGTGTGTACCTATATAAAACATGTTAGCATATATGAATAAAATCAACTATGTTATATTAATATTTAATGTAAAATCATATTAACAAATGCACTGTGGTGAAATAAGAAGCATCTAGGTATAAGTAGATTACAAATTTTTATGCAGTTTTCACAATGGGATAATATTGTGACCAAAGTGGAAATTGTAAAGAAAGTCGTCCAAGAAAAACATCTTGACTATAGGAAAAATCGCATGCTTATTATAAGGCCTCTCCCCTTGTTTACAACCAATGTCAGAAAGTAACCTTGAACTAGGTTAGGAGAATAAAAACTTTAACAAGACATAGGAATACTCTTTCTGTTGTAGAAAATAAACCAAAATAAAAAGTAAATGAATAAGCTACGAAGATTCTACAGATAGAAATATAAATTCTTATGGGAAAGAGGCTTAAAATAAATAATAAGGAGATTATAGATATCCTAATTTCACCTTTTGAATGGAGCTATACAACATTAAGCTAAAAACCTTCATATTCTCTATTAGCAGAAAATTTATTTGCTATGAATGTATTTAATTTACAAAAAGCAGCCCCTGTCTTACCTTTTAAGTATTCTGTTGAAGTTTTAAGTTTTAATATATTTCATCTTAAATGGTCTTATGAAGTATGCAATGGTTGGTATTTTAAAAATCGTCACTGTGCCTGGAACTTCTAAAAGTGATTCACGATTTTTTAAATTACATTCTTATAAAAATTTGGTATTGACATGAATATTATGACTTTTAATAATACTAGTCACATTGGAATATTGCAGAAGAGTTTTCAATGAGCTTATGTGTATAAATATTTAAGACTGTCACTGTATTATGAGAAAATTTCAAACACAGCAATATTTTGACTTGAAAATGAGAAAAAAGCTAAGAACTACATCTTAAATATTGCTCATTGTGGGGCTTCCCTGGTGGTGCAGTGGTTAAGAACCCACCCCCCAATGCAGAGGACACGGGTTTGAGCCCGGGTCCGGGTAGATCACACATACAGGGGAACAACTATGCCTGTGAGCCACAACTACTGAGCCTGCGCTCTAGAGCCTGCAAGCCACAACTATTGAAGCCCACGCACCTAGAGTCCGTGCTCTGCAACAAGAGAAGCCACCGCAATGAGAAGCCGTGCGCCACAACAGAGTAGCCCCCGCTTGCCACAACTAGAGAAAGCCCATGCAACAACGAAGACCCAATGCAGTCAAAAATAAAATAAATTAAATTTAAAAAAGAATTATTTGTAAAAATAAATAAATAATAAATATTGGTGACGTAAAGAAAATAGCACAACATGAAAGTTGTGAGTTAAGTTTTATTGGGGGCAAAATAAAGACTATATCCTGGGAGACAGAATCTCAGATGGCTCCAAGAAACTGTTCCAAAGAGGCAGGGGGAAGGCCAGTATATATGTAATTTTGGTGAAGGGGGAGTACACGCAATCGAGCACATATAATTTTTGCAGAAGGTTTCTGCTCGTCTCATGCAGGCTCCGGCTAGTGACGTCACCATGAAGGATTTCAGTGCTTCTCTAGACACGAGGAGATACAAGAACTGGGCTCATAAAATCAGCTCCTGAAAGTATCTAACTCTCTGAAGAGCTGTCCTGCCAGCTTTCCCCGAGCACAGAGCACGTTATTTCCGCTCTCCACCCTGAACTCCTTTCAGGGGGTGTTGAAGGTCAGCGGCTGCAGCAGCTGCACCAGCACCTGATTTAATCCTTGTCGAGGTAGAAGGCAAGTGCCGATCCATAGCTGACAATACGCTCCAAATAATTTTATTCCTTTAAGACGGAAAAGTAAAATACAATAAATTCTGATTCTGACATGTTTAAAGTATAAAACTTAACATAGTGTGTTTTACTACACTGTTTTTTTTACTCTTTTTTTAATTTTTATTTTGCGGTACACGGGCCTCTCACTGTTGTGGCCTCTCCCGTTACGGAGTACAGGTTCCGGACGCGCAGGCTCAGGGCCATGGCTCACGGGCCCAGCTTCTCCGCGGCATGTGGGATCTTCCCGGACCGGAGCACGAACCCGTGTCCCCTGCGTCGGCAGGCGGACTCTCAACCACCGCGCCACCAGGGAAGCCCTGTTTTTTTACTCTTTCAATACGTTTTCAACTAGATCCACGTTACCTGCACATCATCCGTGTATAGTCTGTTAGTTAAGGTCTTTGAACAAAGGAATAAGTGGATAATTCCGTGCGGTTGAGGACAAGGGGCGGAAACATTTCTCTTGGCCGCTAAAAAAAGGGGACATTTTTACAACCTTCCGGGGGCGTCTGAGGAAACGCAGCAGAGTCTGTCCGCGACGGTGAACTCTCCCGGTCGCCCGCGCCCCAGCTCCTTCCCCGCGGCCCGAGGGTCCGGGGCCCAGCCGCGCCGCCCACGAGGGCACGCGCTTCCCGCGCTCCGCCTTGGGCGGAGCTCCTCCCGCCAACCGCCCCGCGTCCGGAATAGACGCCCCGCCGGGAACAGCCTCCACGCTGCCGGCCCCTCGGAGACCGGATCCGAGGGACAACAAGCGACATCGAACGTTACCTGAGAAGGTGGGGATACACCGCGCGGGGCGGCCGGAAAGGAAGACGCGGAGCGTCGAGGAACGGGCACGGCCCCTTTGCACCGGCCGGGGCGCGGGTGGGGAACATCGTCCTCCCGCAGACCAACCAGCCCCACACGCGGGCCCGCAACCGCCATGGCACCTCCACTCCGTCCTCAGGGAAGACCGCCCATCAAGTGCGGGTGCAGTTGCGCATGCGCCCCATCGCCTGTGACATAGTGGCTTCGTGCCCCCCCTACAGGCCCTTGGGGGAAGTGTAGGATGCTCGAACTCACTGGAGAACATGTGCCCCCTCCCAGCCAGGATGCTAAGTTACTCAAAATCTCAGTGCCTCAGACTCTCTGCTGATGGCACTGGTGATGCTCTGTTCAAGCCATGCCGGCTCTCTTGCCTGGGATGTGCCCCACTCTTTGGAGCCATGTTATCTGGTTTTTAGGTCATCCCCCCAAAAATGATAATAACCTCTATTCTATGCTACAATGACAGCATCAATTTCAGGTCCCTAGAAAAGAGCAACCAATTTCCATCATCAGATTCTCCACTGGATCTTCAACCTGTTAGACACAGAGGACAGCTCCTCTGCTTGGAATAAAATTCTCTATAGTAATATACAGAGTTGATCACAAACACAAATAACTGAAACAGAAGATGGGAGTAGAAAATCTATGGACTTTTCCTCATTTGAGAATAGGAGTCCACAGTTAATTCCAAGAAACCGTTAGCTATCTGAGGCAGTGGAATACAGCTGGCATACCTTGGAGCTTGTCAGGGAGGGAATCAAACTGTGTTTTCCCTCATTTAGCAAATCCTCTCAAAAATTAAGGAAACAAGAAAAAACATTCTGCTTATGACCACCTTTATTCAATTATATTTTATGCACAAGAAAGTAATGTAAAATACGTTAAATATAAAATATCAGAAAACAAAATGATAATGTATTTAAGATACACATTTCTAATATCCAAAATTATTTACAAAATTCATAATCAGTTTCTTAAATAAACAAACTCATGAATTACATTTTAAAACTTATCCTTTCAGAACTTCATGTGGGATTTTCTGTTTTCAGACTTTGGAAAGTAATTTTTCTTGAAAAAATTTCTTCAGAACATACTTTTGTTACAGACTTTAAAGTTAGCTGCTAACAGATATACATGAAAATATCAGTTGTTTGAACCTTTCATAAACTTACACTCACATCATATAACAGCTCAACAAAGGCTTTGAAATAGCAAATGATTCTGCTTGTTGATTTTCTTCCAATAAGAGATTCAGGGACCCAGCAACCATCGATTTGTGGATTGTCCAACAACAACATGTGCTCTCAACTACGGGCATGTTCCTTGGGTTTATTCCACTCAGTTGTAAAGGGAAAATGTATGGCAAATCGGGGAAAGTGTTTCCAGGGCCTGCGCCTCTACAAAGAAAATATCACTTCCATCCCCAATTTACTTGCTGGGAACCACTCCACTGTGAATGATCTTCGTCCTTAGGGCTCCAGAGAATGTGGACCTTTTAGACACAGCAGGTGGGGGCATCAGACAGAGCTCACCTTTGAGGAGAGCCCTTCTTCCAGTGTTCATGCTGGTGCAGGGAGGTGGGGTACAGGCGCCCTGTCTCTTGCTTGTGCTAGGACATCGACAGGTATCTTGGTCACTCCTGCTACATGTCCGCCTACATCTGCCCGTGTTAGGAGGCCTGTGTACCTGTGCCTGCCTGAGCTCACTCACGTCAACCACCCATCTACTGTTGCTGGAGCCTGAGGACCTGTCTGGCTGTGCACGTGCCTATGTAACTCTGCATCGAAACCCTCTTTATATAATTTGAAAACTGAAGCCCAGAAAGAGGCAGGGACTTGTCTAGGACACCATATGTGAGCAGAGGCCGGAATAAAAGTGAGGAATCCAGCTCCCTAAGCCAGTACTCAGTCCCTCCCATCATGTTTGGTTTTGAAATAAGAGCCCTTAAGATCCTGGTGAATTCCTGCCAACTCGGCTCAGTTTGGGCCATTACTCTCTCCGCATCTCCATGCAGACACATGTATGTACAAATAGAAATAGGGTTAACAGCTGGGGATGATGCGAGGGTGGTTAAGGAATAGAAAACAATATGTAAGTGTTGAGGAGAGCAAGAAGATGTTGGAGAGAGCTCTGCCATGGAACAGGGGCGTCCACCCCTCTGGCAGTGTGTCCAGAGGTCGAAAGAATGAGGGGGATTCTCCAAGTTCTCATAGTCCTGCCTGGGCGTGGGCCATCTCCCTCGTGTTCTCCAGCGGACAGGGCCTGGGGTCTTACAGTCCACCATTCTGATCTTCTAGACCCAGGCTGAGCACACACCCCATTCCCCAGTGTAGACAGTGCTGCAGGGGAGAAGGGCTTTCTCTCTCTACAAATTGTGTGCTTGCCGTGGCGGATTGCAAGTGTTCTGCATGCTTGGAAAGACTGCTGAGAAACTTGGTTCTCCACCACTGACCACTGTGTTCTGAGAGTTTGGCAAAATGCTTTCCACTTCACGGAGGTCCCTCAGAGGAGGGATTAGCTGGGGAAACGAGGCCTTGTGAGCACAAGTGGGCAGAGCCTCAGACCCGGAGCCAGGGTTCTAGGAAGAAGACCAGTCTTAGTTCGTGCCTCGTGGTCCTCATTTGAATGTGGGGATATCATTGTTTTGGCTGAGGTCATCCCTGACGAGCAAAGAGACACCACAGTGATGGACAAAACGGTGGGGAAAAGGAAGCTTCTGGGGCCACTTTCACTGCACTGCCCTGGAGCCTGTATGTTCTACTCTATGCCCCTGTGACTCTGAAGAGCTTCTGTGTTGAGGACACCCAAATAAAGGTACCAGTTTTTGAGGGGTGTGCAGGCCCAGGACCACAGTTGTAGTGCTGGTCACCTAGGAGCAGACAGGCTTTTGCATCACTGATGCCCACTGAGGGCCACGTAGAGGGCTTTGTGGTCCCCCCTGTTACACATACAACTTTAAACTCTTGTCAGTAGCATTCACCTCCACAGTCCAGCTGCTTAAAAGGGAGGAGGGTGCCAAGATAGTCACACATATTCCTTCAGCAACTATGCACCATGCACTCCTTCTCTGCCAGGTGCCCTTGTGTGGGGCACAAAATGACCAAGAGTTCCCTAGTTTCCAGGAGCTCACAGCCTGGAGCAAAGATGGGCAAAAGTACAGGAGCAAGACATATGAAAGAAAAGAGCAAGTGTGAGACTGGAAATAAAGACTGTGCTCTGAGGGAGGTTTGGCGAGTCCCTGGGTAGGAGGGTCTCAGAGGCCTCACTGGAGTGACAGTTACGGGGACCAGAATGACAACAGCGAACCAACCCTCACATATCTGGGAGCAGCATGTCAGGGAGAAGTCACCACTGCTGCAGACACCTGTGGGCAGAGGTGAGTGGACCAGAGATGCTAGAAAGTGATGAGTAGAACTGGAGAAAAAACTGCGGGGGTTAGGGGGAGTCAGGAAGTCAGGGCCATATCCTGGGGTCTGCTAGACTGTTAGGTATCTGTTTCTTTCTAACAACATTTACCCCAAACCTTGCATCTTAAAATTACATACATTTAATAGCTCGCAATTTTTGTGGGTAAGAAATACGGGCACAGCATAATGGACTCCTCTGCATCAACGTGTCTCACAGGCTGGGGCTGCAGCCTCAACTGAGACTCAAGTGACAGAGGATTTGGTCCCAACTTTACTCACAGTGTTCAGAATGCAGGTTGGATTTGGAGTTTGAGTTTCTTTCTGTGTGTTGACTTGGGCAATGCCTCGATTCTCTCCTTTGTGGGGCTCTTTATATGACAGCTCAAAACATCTGTGCTTGATTCCTCAATTCAGGGATAAGAGAGAGAGAAGTGGAAAATTAGAGAGGGAATAAAAGGAAGGTGAGCGATTTTTGAAATTAAAGCGTACGCATCACATTCCATCACTTCGGCTAAAATCTACTGATTGGGGTATTTGCTAACCACTTAGTTACACAGAGGTATGTATAGGAAAGGTGGTGTCACTGGGTGCCATGTGGAGGCTGCCCACCACACAGGCCAATTTGAGTCACTTGAGTCTCATTCAAATTATAACAGGAAACAACTGAACAGTTTTACTCCAAAGGGTAACAATGTGTGAATTTCCATTAATTTCAACCCCCTCATGCTGCTGACCTAAAAGTGAGGTTAAGAGGGGAAGTGACAATTCCAATATCACCTTCCTGAAACTCAGACATCTTTTGAGTTATTTTATGCTGTGTCCCACCCCTTCTTGTAATTTTCCAGTCTCTCCTTTGTGCCTTAGACACACGTGACACTAGCTACAGCTGTTATAGATGTTATCTCAATGCACATGGTGATGCTCCTAGAAAGGACATTCTAGCCCGATCTCCACTGTGCAGGTTGGAAGACTGAGGAACAGCTGAGAGGAGCAGGGTGTTTTCCAGGACACAGAACTGGTGAGAAAAGGGACTGATTTCAGTTCTATCTTCTGAAATTTAGGACCCTAGCTACATTTCCAGACAGCTGTGGCCAGGGCTGTGTCCTCTCATCGTGTACAAAAAAAGAGGATGACATTGTGTGGGAGGGGCAGTTAACAGCCTAGAAGCGGATTTGTGTAGATTTGATGGAAGGGAGGATCCCAGATAATAAAATCTTGAATAAGTGACCTCACTTCCTTGGTGAGAGTCCCCAACAGAACTTAAACACTGGTAACGAGACACCCACATTATAGGAAGAGCCCCCAAGAACTCACTCGACTGGAGACTCTCAAGAGAACAATCTATTCTGTTGTTCCCCACTTTTCAGAGGCTCTGGGCTGAGGGACTTTTCTGTCGCTGTGGACATTGCTCATCCCTCATCACCGATACCTCTGGCCATTTGGCAGGAGGTACTGAAAGGTAAAAGAGGGCAGCCCAGCATTGTTTGTGTGTGAAGGGGGTGGCGGGGCCAGGGAAGGAGGGGTACGGCCTTCCAGGGCAGGAGCAGGTTGTCAAGTGTCAGCAGCCTGGGGGTGGGGGGTCTCTCATGCCCAAACCCAGTTCGTGGCTGGCAGGATGAGAGGTGAGCGCTTGAGACCCAGGTCATCTGCACACATGTTAAACCTGATCCCTAGAGCTTTCATCTGCTTTCCCCCCTGGCTGGGTGATTTGACAGATGCCTCTCTGTTCCTGAACTGAGGAATAGAAATTCTCATTGGGACTCTCCCTGTGGCGATGTTCAGATAGGCTCCTGATCACACCTGGCCCAGCTACCAGACAGTGTCTTTGCAGAGTTCCACCCAGAGATCTTTGAGGAGCTGGTCAATGGGTTCAACTCTTCCACGTTTCTAGGCAAGGGGCAGGCCACCAACAACATCAAATTCTGGTCTTCAGTGAGAACAGGTGCAGAGGAGTCTCACACCCCAAGACTTACAGGTGATCAGGGTTGGCCTAGAACCCAAACATGAATCTGGTAAGTGCCTGGGGTCCTCTGAGGAATGTGGTTTTCCAGGGCCTTCTGCTCCACATGAAGAGCAGACCAAGCCTCAGGCAGCTTAGAGGGAATGTCATGCAGCCCGTGCTTTGGGCAGTTCCCTGTTTGTTGACCTGCATGATCTTGAGTACTTGTTTGTAATTCCTAACCCTCTATTTTCTCATGTCTACAGTGGTGTTTACTGATGTCTAACTGGGATGATGCACTTAAAACCGGGAGGTGCTGGTGTTCCTCAGATAAGAGAATGTCTTGAAGGCGTCAACGGTCTATTACCCCCTTCCACTTAAATTGTACTTTTAAACATAGAACCTTTTTCGGGGTGGGCACTCAGGTCCTCCTCTTGCACCAGTTCCTGCTATGCTACTGGTTTCTGGTCTGAACTCCACATCCTGATCCTACTGGTGATTTATGGTGTTGCCATTGTGTATATGTCCTTCCTTGTCTACATGGTGTGAAAAGAGACAACCCTGTCCCCAGATGATGCCTGAATAATGCTGCCCCTCAAAACAGGCACAAGGAAGAATCACGGAGAGTCCCTGGTACCAGCTTTCCCAGGTAGAAACATCACCTACACCACGCTGTTCCTCTGCTCCAATCAGGCCTTCACTACTGCCCAGCAGGTCCTGCATGATCAGTTTCATAGGCGAGGGCTGCGCCAGCCACAGCATGGTGGGGAGTGTCACACCTTTATCTGTGTGTCTTTGGAATGTCACCACACCTCTCTGAGCTTCACTTTGCTCTTCTCACAAGTAGGTGGATAAAAGTATGAACCTCCTAGTGTTACTGTAGCAAGTCATGGTAGATGCTTGCCTGGTGGCTGGCTCTGAAGAGAAGGCTGCTGGCCATGCTGTGTGTCTTCACATATATATTTCTCTCTCCCCAGTGAAGAAACTCTCTGCCTCATCCAGCACCTGCCTGTGGTCTTTGTGAGTTTGGAAAAGCACATGAAAATCACCCTGATTTCCTATTTGCAAAGAAGCTTTGTGTTTGCATCCATCTTGTTCTGGACCTAGTCCTTGGTATGGACAGATTAGGAATTTCTGGGAGCAGGCAGAGGAACTCCAGGCCCACCCAGATACCTGGGATGGTTCTGGTTGGCATTCACTCATTCAGCAATACAGATTAAGTACCCAGTACATGCAGGCATTTTCCTAGACACTAAATTTAAAGAATAAAACAGACACAATCCCTGGGGCTAAATTATAAACTGAGTTTCAGATCATCTCTCTAGACATCTTAAGTAGTCATGTCCAGAGTGCATGAGAAGTGATGCCCCCATGGCTGCCTCTGGATATGGGTGCTCCTCCCATATTACAACACAAATATGAACCACAGGACCAACTAAAACTCTGAGTGGTCTTGGGCTCACAGGCTCCTCTGTCGACCCAAATATCACTGTGCTAGGCCTCAGCACAGAGTGGGAGTCTGGAGGCTGTGCTGGGCAAGGACAGGCAGAACACTGGAGCTCACACACCTTTCAGTTCCCATAGGAATGCTTATGTCTGGGGGCTTCCCCTGAAGAAGCAAATGAGTCAGAAAGCTGTGGATAGGGTCCCAGCCTCCGTGGAATCAGAGGGGTTGGGTTAGTCCCTGAGAGACTCATCCCCTCCATAGCCCCATCTCACTCCACCTGCCCTCCCTACATCAACCTTCTCTGGCACCCATAACTGGGGACCAGAAGAGGAGGTGAGGTGAGCAACATGTTCACAAAGCTGTCTCAAGCTCAGTTCTGATGCTCATGTGCATGGAGGATGGAGTATGCTGTGCCCATGACCTTGGAGAGAAGAGTGTCAGTAAGAAGACCAGACTCACACAATCTCTGTCGGGCTCAGGCCTTCCAGTACAAGGATAACCACAGTGGGGTTGGAAGTGGGCTGAGGCCATCATCTGGGTCCAAGAGCCAAAGGAGGGTGCTTCGGGTGCACAGCATTGAGTGAGGCCAGGCATCCGGCTCTGCTCCACACGTGACTTTCCCCACGCTCTGTCTCTCATCCTAGGCACCTGGTTGTGTTAGTACCTGCAGCTTACCTGGCAGTCCCTGCTCTGTCCCTTTTTTAGGCTAAAGTTGGCCTACATGCAGATCAGTTTGCCTGCCTCAGACATGAAACACCATGCCCCATTTTCCTGATCCAGAAGGAGATTTTAGAGTCCACTGAGGCAAAGCCAGAGCGTAAGAGGGACTGTGGGCAGGGAAGATTCTCTGCGTTAGGGTTTAGGGGCTGGGTATTCCTTTTAAAGACAGTAGATGTTTCTGTTTGGGGAAAGGCACAGGGAAAGTCAGTTACGTGGGTGAACCTTTCTCTTTATCCTGCTCTAGTGCCAGCTCCAAGGTTCTTGCTGAAGGGTCAGAAGAAGGGTCAACGCAGTGCTAGAGACAGCTGCACCAAGACCATTGGCTCCGATGGGCATGTGGAGTAGGTGGGCGCTCATGGTGGGCCTGGGGTCCCACACCTTCCTTTCCATGGCCTGGACTCCTATGATCAGGATGCAGATCCCCAGCTCCACCACTTATCAACCACGTAAACTGGGCAAGTTCACTGTCCACCTGAGATCAGTAGAGATGGACAATGAGAGGACTTCCCACACAGTGGCTGTGCAGATTAAAAGAGGTAGAACAGAGGGAACATCAGGCAGAGCCTGGTCCATTGCCTGGGGGAGGAGAGCTCACTGTGTGCAGCCAGGTACCCGGGTCACCCCACAATCTGCCCAGAGACTCAGCAGCCTCAGCACCTATTACACATCTGAAGTGCCCTTAACCTCAAGGGACAGAAACAAAGCCCCTGGTTGTAGCTGCACAGAGCAATGTGCATTTGAACAAGGAATTAGAGCAGAAGGGTGACCGTGGTGGGTTGAAGATGCTCCCTTGGGTTGAACAGAATTGAGCTGCCTTGTGGAGCTGGCAGTTAGTGGAGATGGGCAGGCTTGGCTATATCCTCCACTTCTGAGCTCCCACTGTCAGTGATGCCCCTGCCGGGCATGCAAAGACGGGGTGTGTCAGACCCATATGACGTTCCCCCTGCTCCCCAGGCCGTGTTCAAGAAGGTGGCTCCCGCTCAGTGCCTGGGCTCCATCTGGTCCCAGAAAACACATTTGGAAATGAGCACATGGCACCAACCATCCATGCCACTGTCACCCATTTCAACAGTGTGGCCAAGTGCGTCATCACCACCTGCCTCAGGGACCTGGGCATGATGGCCCAGGAGAGGGCCTGGGTGGTGAAGCACTGTATGAAAGTGGCCAGGGTCTGCCATTGGAGGTCCAGCAGAGTAGCTCTTCAGAGTCCTGGAACTGCCACTTCCAATGTAACAGATTTCAGGATTGAAGTCTGTGGTCTAAACACCTGCACTATCCCTATGAGGCAGGGGATAGATGGGTCCCAGGGTGAACAGCTGGAGTTTCTCCCCTGTGGACAGATACTCCAAAATATCAGGAGTGAGAGAGGAGGCTGGGCCCTGCCCAGATAAGAGATAAAAGAGCACATATTCCTCATTCTCGAAGTCAAGGAGACCTTCCCAAATACACACATGCAGAAAGGCTCATTGAAGGTCAAAAAGGGAGGGTTAGGGTTAGGGTTAGGGTTAGGGTTGGTGATGTCTTCGTACATCCGTGTTGCTCCCAACCTCCAGGCGAGTTGGAAAATATGAGAATGTACGACCAACGGGACACACGGAGGAGGACGCCAGGCACGGACACACTCTCCTGGTCACACAAAACAGGCCCGTGGTCCCCGTTACCCGAGGGGAACCACGGCGTGCTGGTCGACCCATCCAGTATACCCAAACCTCCCTACAGCTCAGCGCCAGCCTCAGAAGGTATAGACCTGCTCGGCCAATCTCCGGCGACAGCATGAACCGCCCACGTCCCGGCGCCACCGGAACAGTCGCCGCCAGCGTCGCCGGTCTCCCGGAACTCTGCCTCGGACACGGCGGCTGAGTCCCAGCCCTCGCAATGGGCACTGAAGCTCCGGATGGAAGGGACGGTCTCAAAGCGGCCGCCACTTGGCGCCCGACAAGCGGCGGGAAAGTCTGAGGCATGGATCCCGATTGCCGGCCGGCGAGGGTACAGCGCAGGCCTCCCAAATGCACGAGTTCGTCCCGGGGCGTCCGTCTCGGCGCTAGATCCTGTATCAGTACCGCGGGAAGCGACCCCGGCCACAGAAGAAGAGGGCGGGGGACTGGGAATAGGTCGCCGGGAGGCTGCCGCGGAGAATCGCTCCCCACGCGATTCCCGGCCGGGCGGGCGTACTAGCGGCCCACAGCGCTAGGGCGGGTCCCTGCTCCTGGGAGCACTTAGGGATTTTGCGGGGACTTGGGCTGCGTGGACTCTAAAACTGAAACCATGAAAGTACACGTAGAAAACATGTATGAATGATTTTTATTCTGTGGTTTCAAAATGGAGTCCTTGTAAAGCATTTTTTTTGCATGTTTTTTAGAAGTGCAAAAATCATCCAAGAAATGAATGATAAACTTGACCACAAATTCATCTTTACATATTCCACAAGCAAAGTCCAATGATAAGAAACCGGTGTGTGAGCAACATTTGTGCAAATACATGTGTAATAAGATTACTGATATCAGAAATATTTAATATAAAAACGGAACATTCAGTAAACATAGCCATTAAGAGGGATCAGGTAAGGAAATTCTAGTATGTCTACACAATGCAATATTATTAATTTGTATTTAGTTTTTGATATTTTTACATGAAGTAAATCTATAGGTGTAAAGATGTTGACTTGGAAAGATGTTGATGATGGACTGTTCAATGGAAATAGCAAGTTGTAGGATTTCCACTGGTGCTAAAAATAAAAATTAAAGCATACACACACAAACACACAGGAGAGACTATAGCATCCATCTGATCCTACGGGAAAATATGACTCTGGAATCAACCACATAAATGTGTCATTCAGGAGAAAGATCATCTAAATCACCTTATTCATTCCTTAATCAAATTTTCATTTATTAACAACTATTTTCTGAGACCCTCCAATATTTCAGAATTTGAACTGTTATGAGGATTGAAAGGTAAATAATACTATGGCCTTACTTTCATAGACTTCTTCTTCTTAATACAGTAAATTAAATTACCCTGCAAAATAAAACTACTGATATTAAAAATTAAATGTAAATAAGGGTTTACCCATTGTATAATTCCAAAATTTTGCTACTAGTTTACAAAGAAAAGTTGGCACTTTACAAAGTAAAGTTGACATTTAAAACATTGTCAGTTCTGGATCCTTGATTAGGCTGTATATTTTCAGAAAGGCTGGGTTATTAAAAATACTGTCTAAAATTCTGGACTTCTGTAAAGTTGCACTGCAAGATTTAGAAAGAGTAAAGCTAGATTTCTTTTCCTAAGAGCCAGGTTTCCTGTTTACTGGATCATGAAATAAGTATTTTTAAAAATTAATTGTTTGGATTCGAAAATAAAGTTTTGAAAATCAATAATGGCTTTTATTAGAATAGAAAATCTGCTGCACATGTGCCTTAGAATTCCATTTATCTGCCATTTTATTTGAACATCCATGGGGCACCATTTTCAAGAATACTGTACAAGAGGATCTCTATTTAAATCATTATTTTGAGCTCCTAATTTTCTCTTAGCTTAATTTTAGAAAATCCAAAACACCCCAAATAACACAGTATTGTCATATAGACATTTCCTGAAATGTGCTATAAGCTATATACATTATTGATAAATTTGAAATGAAATGTATTGATAAATACATAATAAAAAATGTATTTTGTTTCTGTTACTATTATGCAAGAATGCACTTTTAAGAAAGAAATGTTATACGACATGCAAGAATCTCTGGAAGTTGCATGAAAATGCTTTTGTATTTAATAACCGAAAATTATGTAGTTCTAGACTTTGGTTATTTTTCTTAAGTTTTCAGTAGCATATTAAATTATGTATTCATTATTTCATCAATGTGACCATTTTTAGAGTTTGCTTTACTCCAAGTGTAAATTAGAACTCATTAACTCCTGATAGTTTTCTATCAATAAATTATTCTTTTCTAAAAAATATAAATAAAATACATAAATTTATTTATTAAAAAAAGGGATCCTATAATGAAAGAAATTTCTCTTCTAAAAAGCAGTGATGTACAGGGTTAAAAGTTCTTGTGCAATGTGCAGATAAAATAAAAATGAAGTTGGTTGCTATTGTCATCTTTAGTGCAATTTCACCACTCTGGTTTTTTTCAGTATACCTGGAAAATTAAATCTGTGATCACTCTTAAAGTCATATCTTTTTAAAAAACATACATCTTTATTAGAGTATACTTACTTCGCAATACTGTGCTAGTTTCTGTTGCACAACAAAGCGAGTCAGACATATGCATACACATATCGCCATTTCCCCTCCCTCTTGAGGCTCCCTCCCATCCTCCCTATCCCACCCCTCTAGGTCATCACAAAGCATCTAGCCGATCTCCGTGTGCTATGCTGCTGCATCCCACCAGCCAACTGTTTTACATTCGGTAGTGTAAATACGTCGATGCTACGTTCACTTTGCCCCCCACGCTGTGTCATCAAGTCCATTCTCTATATCTACCTATTTATTCCTGCCCTGGAACTATGTTCATCAGTACCTTTTTTGTTTTTCTTAGATTCCATATATATGCGTTAGCATACGGTATTTTTTTTTCCTCTCTCTGACTTACTTCAGTCTGTATGACAGACTATGTCCATCCACCTCACTACAAATAACTCAATTTCGTTTCTTTTTATGGCTGAGTAATATTCCATTGTATATATGTGCCACATCTTCCTTATCCGTTCATCTGTCGATGGACATTTAGATTGCTTCCATGTCCTGACTATTGTAAATATCGCTGCAATTAACATTGTGGTGCATGTCTCTTTTTGAATTATGGTTTTCTCAGGGTATATGTCCAGTAGTGGGATTGCTGGGTCATATGGTAGTTCTCTTTTTATTTTTTTAAGGGACCTCCATACTGTTTTCCATAGTGGTTGTATCAATTTACATTCCCACCAACAGTGTGGGAGGGTTCCCTTTTCACCACACCCTTTCCAGAATTTATTGTTTCTAGCTTTTTTGATAATGGCCATTCTGATTGGCATGAGGTGATACCTCATTGTAGTTTTGATTTGCATTTCTCTAATAATTCGTGATGTTGAACATCTTTCCATTTGCCTCTTGGCCATCTGTATGTCTTCCTTGGTGAAATGTCTATTTAGGTCTTCTGCCCATTTTTTAATTGCATTGTTTGCTTTTTTGATATTGAGCTCCATGAGCTGTTTGTATATTTTGGAGGCTAACCCTTTGTCTGTTGCTTCATTTGCAAATATTTTCTCCCATTCTGCGGATTGTCCTTTTGTCTTGTTTATGGTTTCGTTTGCTGTGCAAAAGTTTTAAGTTTAATTAAATCTGATTTGTTTATTTTTGTTTTTATTTCTGTAACTCTAGTAGGTGGGTCAAAAAAGATGTTGCTGTGGTTTATGTCAAAGAGTGTTTTTCCTATATTTTCCTCTAAGTGTTTTATAGTGTCTGGTCTTACATTTTTAAGTCTTTAAACCATTTGGAGTTTATTTTTGTGTATGTTGTTAGGGAGTATTCTAATTTCATTCTGTTACATTTGCCTATCTAGTTTTCCCAGCACCAATTATTGAAGAGGTTGTCTTTTCCCCATTGTATGTTCTTGCCTCCTTTGTCATAAATTAGGTGCCCATAAGTTTGTGGGTATCTGTACCATCCTGTACCATGGATCTATATTTCTGTTTTTGTGCAAATACCATACTGTTTTGATTATTGTAGCTTTGTGGTACAGTTTGAGGTCAGGGAGCATGATTCCTCCAGCTCTGTTTTTCTTTCTCAAGATTGCTTTGGCTATTCGGGGTCTTTTTTCTTTCTATACGAATTGCAATTTTTTTTGTTCTAATTCTGTGAAGAATGCGATTGGTACTTTGATAGGGATCGCATTGAATCTGTACATTGCTTTGGGTAGTATAGTCATTTTCACAATATTGATTCTTCCAATCCAAGAATATGGTATATTTCTCCATCTGTTTACGTCACCTTTGATTTCTTTCAGCAGTGTTTTATAGTTTTCTGAGTACAAGTCTTTCACCTTCTTAGGCAGGTTTATTCCTAGGTATTTTATTCTTTTTGTTGTAATGGTAAATAGGAGTGTTTCCTGAATTTTTCTTTCTGATTTTTTGTTGGTGGTGTATAGGATTGCCAGAGATTTCTGTGCATTAATTTTGTATCCTGCAACCATACCAAATACAATGATTAGTTCTAGTAGTTTTCTGGTGACATCTTTAGGATTTTCTATGTGTAGTATCATGTTATAAGCAAATAGTGAAAATTTTACTTCTTCTTTTCCAATTTGGATTCATTTTATTTATTTTTCTTCTCTCATTGCCGTAGTTAGGACTCCCAAAACTATGTTGAATAAGAGTGGTGAGAGTGGACATCCTTGTCTTGTTCCTGATCCTGGTGGAAATGCTTTCAGTTTTTCACCATTGAGTATGAGGCTTGTGGTGGGTTTGTCATATATGGCCTTTATTATGGTGAGGTAGCTTCCCTGTATGCTCATTTCCTGGAGAGTTTTTATCATAAATCAGTGTTGAATTTTTTCAAAAGCTTTTCCTGCATCGATTGAGATGATTGTATGGTTTTTATTCCTTAATTTCTTAATGTGGTGTATCAGATTGTTTTATTTGCATATATTGAAGAATCCCTGGGACCAATCCCACTTGATCATGGTGTCTGATCCTTTTAACGTGCTGTTGGATTCTGTATGCTAGTATTTTGTTGAGGATTTTTACATCTATGTTCATCAGTGATATTGCCCTGTAGTTTTCTTTCTTTGTGATATCTTTTCTGGTTTTGTTTGGTAGCAGGGTGATGGTGGCTTCATACAGTGAATTTGGGAGTCTTTCTCCCTCTGCAATTTTTTGGAAGAGTTTGAGAAAGATCGGTGTTAGCTCTCCTCTAAATAGTATTCGATAGAATTCAATAGAATAGAATAGAATAGAATTTGATATAATTTGTCTGTGAAGCCAGCTGGTCCTTGACTTTTGCTTGTTGGAAGATTTTTTTAATATAAATTTATTCATTCATTCATTTATTTAATTTTTGGCTGCATTGGGTCTTCACTGCTGCACACGGGCTTTCTCTAGTTGTGGTGAGCGGGGGCTACTCTTTGTTGTGGTGCACAGTCTCCTCATTGCGGTGGCTTCTCTTGTTGTGGAGCACAGGCTCTAGGCATGCGGGCTTCAGCAGTTGTGGCACACGGGCTTCAGTAGTTGTGGCTCGTAGGCTGTAGAGCACAGGCTCAGTAGTTTTGACGCACGGGCATAGTTGCTCCACGGTATGTGGGATCCTCCCGGACCAGGGCTTGAACTCATGTCCCCTGCATTGACAGGCGGATTCTTAAGCACTGCACCACCAGGGAAGCCCTGCTTGTTGGAAGATTTTTAATTACCGTTTCAATTTCATTACTTGTGATACATCTCTTTATATTTTCTAATTCTTCCTGGTTCAGTCTTGGAAAATTGTACCTTTCCAGGAATTTGTCCATTTCTTCATGGCTATCCATGTTATTGGCATACAGTTGTTTGTAGTAATCTCTTATAATCCTTTGTATTTCTGCAGTGTCAGTTGTGATTTCTACTTTTCTTTTCTAATTTTATTGATTTGTGTCCTCTCCCTTTTTTTTTTGATGAGTCTGCCTAAGGGTTTATCAATTTTGTTTATCTTCTCAAAGAACCAGCTATTAGTTTTATTGATCTTTGCTTTGTTTTCTTCATTTCTATTTCATTTATTTCTGCTCTGATATTTATGATTTCTTTCCTTCTACTGACTTTGGTGTTTTCTTAGTACTTTTTCTCTAGTTGTTTTATGTGTAGGGTTAGCTTGTTTATTGGAGATTTTTCTTGTGTCTTGAGGTGAGATTGAATGGGTATAAATTTCCCTCTTAGCACTGGTTTTGCTGCGTCCCATAGGTTTTGGGTCAGGGTGATTTCATTGTCATTTTTTCTATGTTTTTTAATTTCTTGTTTGATTTCTTCAGTGATACCTTAGTTATTTAGTAGTGCACTGTTTAGCCTCCATGTATGTGTATTTCTTACAGTTTTATTCTTGTAATTGAATTCCAATCTCATAGCGTTGTGGTCAGAGAAGATGCTTGATATGATTTCAATTTTTGTAAATTTTCCGAGGTTTGATTTGCGACCCAAGATATGATGAATCCTGGAGAATGTTCTGTGTGCACTTGAGAAGAAAGTGTATTCTGCCATTTTGGGGTGGCATGTTCTACAAATATCAATTAGGTCTATCTGCTCTATTGAGTCATTTAAAGCTTGTGTTTCCTTATTTATTTTCTGTTTGGATGATCTGTCCATTGGTGTAAGTGGGGTGTCACAGTCCCTGCTATTATTGTGTTATTGTTGATTTCTACTTTCATGGTTGTTAGCATTTGCTTTATGTATGGAGGTGCTCCTATGTTGGGTGCATAAACATTTATAATTGTTATATCTTCTTCTTGGATTGATCCTTTGTTCATTATATGGTGTCCCTTCTTATCTCTTGTAATAGTCTTTATTTTAAAGTCTACTTTATCTGATACAAGTATTGCTACTCCAGGTCTCTTTTGATTTCTATTTGCATGGAACACCTTATTCCATCCCTTCACTTTCACTCTGTATGTGTCCCTAGGTCTGAAGTGGATCTCTTGTAAACAGCATATATATAGGTCTTGTTTTTGTATCCATTCAGCCAGTCTATGTCTTCTAGTTGGGGCATTTAATCCATTTACATTCAAGGTTATTATTGATATGCATGTTCCTATTACCATTTTCTTAAGTGTTTTGGGTTTGTTTTTGTGGGTCTTTTTCTTCTGTTGTGTTTCCCGCTTAGAGAAGTTTCTTTAGCATTTGTTGTAAAGCTGCTTTGGTGGTGCTGAATTCCGTTAGCTTTTATTTGTCTGAAAAGTTTTTGACTTCTCCATCGAATCTGAATGAGATCCTTGCTGGGTAGAGTAATCTTGATTGTAGGTTGTTCTCTTTCATCACTTTAAGTATAACCTGCCACTCCCTTCTGGCCTGCCATGTTTCCACTGAAAAATCAGCTGATAACCTTATGGGGATTCCTTTGTATGTTACTTTTGTTTTTCCCTTGCTGCTTTTAATATTTTTCTTTGAATTTAATTTTTGTTAGTTTGATTAATATGTGTCTTGGTGTGTTTTTCCTTGAGTTTATCCTATGTGAAACTGTCTGTGCTTCCTGTACTTGGGTGATTATTTCCTTTGCCATGTTAGGGAAGTTTTCCATGGTAATCTCTTCAAATATTTTCTCATACACTTTCTTTTTCTCTTCTTGTTTTGGGACCTCTATTAATTGAATGTTTGTGCATTAGTGATGGCCCAGAGTTCTCCCAGATTGTCTTCAAGTGTTTTCAAACTTTTTTCTTTATTCTGCTCCTCAGCAGTTATTTCCAACATTTTTTCTTCCACCTCACTTATTCTTTCTTCTGTCTCTTTTATTCTGTTATTGATTCTTTCTAGTGTATTTTTCATTTCAGTTATTGTGTTGCTCATCTCTGTTTGTTTGTTCTTTAGTTCTTCTAGATCTTTCTTAAACATTTTTTGTATTTTCTCAATCTGTGCTTCCATTCTGTTTCCAAGATTCTGAATCGTCTTTACTATCATTACTCTAAATTATTTTTCAGGTAAGTTGCCTATTTCCTCTTCATTTATTTGGTCTTGTAGATTTTTACTGTCCTCCTTAAACTGTGACATAGTTTTTTGCTGTGTCTTTTTTTTTCTTTTTTATGATTGGGATTGTGTTCCTGTTATACTGGTTGTTTGGCCTGAGCCTTCCAACCCTGGAATCTGTAGCCTCTTGGCTAGAGCTGGGTCTTGCTGCTGAGATGAGGAACTCTATGAAACCTCACTCTGATGAATACTCTCTGGGCCCTGAGGTTCTCTGTTAGTCCAGCAGTTCGGACTTGGTTCTCCCACTGCAGGAGTTTCTGCCCAACCCCAGGCTAGAGAAGAAGATCCTGCAAGCCACGTAGGGCAGCCAAAAAGAAAAAAAAATGAGAAAAGTACTATAATAAAGTAAAAAATAAAATTAGACTAGGAAAATAACAGGTATGTTAGAAAGAATATAAAAATAAATATATAGATGAATCAACAACTCAAAGGTACAACAGTACCACAATAGTAAGAAAGAAGAGTGAGAAAAAGAAAAAAAAAGGTGGAGTGGAGGAGGAGGACTTGGCTGTGGAGAGCGAGACATAAGCAATGGTGAGGTTGGAGGTGGGTAGGGCCAATGCTCAGGACCCACAGGGCTGGAAAGGGCTCTGAGGGCTCTGGGGCTGGGGCTTACACTGAAGGAATGGAAGGGACCCACGCGTGCTTCCTATCCCTACTCTCAGAGGTCAGGGGACCTCACCTGGGGGTCCATCAGGCTTCCAGTGATCGATTGGGTAGGGCAAACGCCCTCCTCTCCTCGCCTCTCCTCCTCCGTCCTTGGAGGGCACCTACGGCCTACCTCTCCTGATACCCCTGGCCTCCCTCCTATGCCCCCAGGACCCATACGGCCTGGATGGGTCTTTGGAAGGGGGGGAACAGGCTTAGGAGCTCAGCAAGCTCTCTTGCCCAAGTGGGTCAGGCGATCGCCCTCCACTCCTCTCCTGCTCTTCCCGGAGAGTCCCTCCCACCTGCCTCTCCTGATCTCCCCATCCTCAGGGACACCGATCTTATCTGGCTTACACTTCTCCTCCCCCTTAAGTTCCTGTATGTCCTACCAGTTCACTCTGGGGTTCCTCCCGTCTCCTTGGGGGTCTGAGCTCCCCCCCAGCGGCTGGAAGTCACCCTAGTTGTGGGGAGACGCTAACTCTGCATCTTCCCACACTGCCATCTTGAATCCTCCCCCTTATTCTTTTAAAATATGTACATATTCAATGAACTCTGGCAAACACTGCCACAGTCCAAAGAGATGTCTCCAAACTAAAGTTCAAACTAAATAGATTTGTGGGTTTTGACGCCCCGTTTTTGATACTCAGAAAATACCTGGTAGTTTTTATAGTTGAAGCTCATCCAGATGGAAGCTCTATTTCAGTAAAAGGGTTTGTGATTTTTTTTCTTAGATCAGGGAAAGCAGCAAGTGGATTCCCTCCACAGAGCAGTAAAAATTGTACCTTTTGTGTCTTAGTGTTTATTCTAACCAAGATTACTGAGAGTAATATAACCAGTTTTATATTTACCAAAAAAAAGGTTTATTTCACATGGCAAAATTTCCTAAGTTTATGGGCTCTTTAGGGAAAACTCCAACATGTAGTGTTAAAAATACTACTTTCCTAACCCAGGTCTGGCACAATGTTCTAAAGGGCAGATAGTAAATCTTTTAGGCTTTGTCACATGACCTGTGTTGCATCTACTCAATTCTGTTATTGCAGCAGGAAAGCAGTCACAGATATAAGGTAAATGAGTGAGCGTGGCTGTGCTCCAATAAAATTTATTTATTTATAGAAACTGAAATTTGACGGTCATATAATTCTCACGTCTCACAATTTTTTGTTTTAATATCTTAACATTTAAGTTATAAAAACCTTTCTTAACTTTTAAGTCCTATCAGCACAGGCTTGGGCAGAATTTGGTGAACGGGATGCAGGATGCCATGACCTGATCTATAGAGCCACGGTGGAACTGACACTTTTTAGAGGTCAGCATTCCAAAATAAACTGATTGAATTTGACACAGGCCAAAAAATATTAAAACAAAACAAATACCAAATTACCAAAGGCTCCCCATCAAGTCCTCCCTCAAGATGCCCCAGCCCCCCATGCACGGCCTCCTCATCTCGGCATACCCAGCCACAGGCAGTGAGTGAAACTCTCCTGTCCCTGTGCCCCATGGCCTGCCGCGTGCACAGCCCCCAATAGTTCCGAGCAGCAGCTACTTGCTGGGTACAGTTCCTCATCCGTCAAGTCACCAGTACCTACAGTGTCTCCCAGAGGGACATAAAGCTGCCTTTCCAGCCCCACCCCTGGACATGGAGTCCGGCCACTGAGTCCTGCTTCTCTGACGGCTAATGGCCAGTGGAGCGTGGCAGCTGTTTTGTGCTCTCTGCACCCAAATGTGGCTGAGGCTGTGACCAGCACTTGAGACTCACAGCCAAAGCGTAAGGATGACTGGCATTTCGATTCATGAACTGCCTTGTTTTGGCAGGGGACCGAACGCCTTCTACAAAATAATTTTATAGAACCGTTATTACCAGGATGGAAACCTGGGCCCGTTCACACCAGAGACAAAGGTCAGAGAAGGGACACGCGAGATGCGGCGTGGACTTGGTGTCCCAGCAGCGGCCCCGCGGGCAGCACACAGACAGCGGAGGGACCGGAGCGTCCCATCCTCCTGCTCCCTGGGCGACAGGTCCGCAGGCAGGTGGAGCGGGAAGTGGTAGCGTCCCTGCGCCCCCAGACTTATACGGGAGGCCGGGATCAAAGGCTCATGCCGTCGCTGGGCCGGCAGGTCATGGAAGGAGCGCGGAAAGAGCTCGGGAAGCAGCTCTTCCTGACCCGGCTGAGGCTGCGCCTTCCCGGGACGGGGACCTACCGTGGGTTCGGGGCCTCGGATGTGATTCGCTGGCCTCGCTGTCCTCCGCGCAGGGGACCCGGGGAGGCAGCTCCAGGGCGCCCGGTGTCAGGTGTCCGCAGAGTCTCCGAAGGGTAGGTCCCAGGGCTTCCAGACTCGCGGCTCCGCCCCAGGGTCCCCAGACGCCCCCGCGCCTGGACATGTGGGAACAGCGCAGCCTGGCACCGACCCCTCTGGGTCGGAGCTGCTGGGGCGTTGAAGGGACCCCGCGTGACACCGTCTGTTTCTCCGCCCGAGAAGCAGTCAAACTGCCCGCTCCGTGGCCCCAGAGCGTGGAGCCCTCCCTCTCGTCCTTCCTTCCTTCCCCAAACTCGGGGGGCACGGACTCCCGTTCCAGGTACCCCAGCCGACCCCGTGCTCAGGTCCTGAGATGCTTTTGGAAGGAGGCCCCCCGCGCTCTCCGCCACCCGCTGGGGCAGAGACGTGAGCTCCGGAAGGAGGGTCTGGGTGAGTTCTGGTCTGAGAAGTGGAGGCCACCTGGGGACACAGGCTCCAGGCCATGGGCACCTGCCAGGAGCGCGTCCTTGCTCTCTGCCCTTGTTCCACCCTGTGTGCCCTCAAATCAAAGTGGGGTTCACCGTTCTTCACTCAAGACCTTTGTTTTTTCCTGTACTTCTCCTTGACCTCAATGGTCGGGAAGTCACTCTGTGGTCCAAACACTCTGCTGTGTTGTGTTTTGTGTTGAATGGACTCTACATCGGGACACCAGGGTGATACTAGGTTTTAAAGAGGGCGGGTTACTTGCGCAAATAACTGAAGTGAGCAGCGTCAGCATCTCAGGGGCACCCACACCCACAGCTGCACCCTACCCACTCAGCCGCCACCCCAATGTCTTGGGCTCCTCCTGCCTAAACTTCCCAGCAGGCCTAGCTGTGCATTGGATTCTGTACCTGTGTTTCCCGGGGTCCAATCCTGGCTCATCCCTGGCTGTGCACACCCCACCTGGCCTCCACCACCTCGTCCTCCGCGAAGCTGCCCTGACAGGCTGCCACCATATAGTGTGCACGCCTTGCTTCTTGCTGGTGATAAACTAACAAAGCATTATTCTGTATCCATCTATTATGACCCAGTCTGATTACCCCCATTGTTTGATTATCTGTAAATCATATTTTAATACTTAGTTGTATTCTAAAGTGTTGTGAAGAAAATTTTCAATTATGTAAAATAATGTCCTTTCAAGTGACGAAGAAAGGTAGTGTGGCCAACAGAAACATGGCCTCTCAAGTTGTCTAGGCCCTAATTCCCATTATGAAGATGTAAAGTCACCTGGCAAAAGGGACTTGTGTAGGGTGGTTAAGTTAAGCATCTTGAGCTGCGGAGACACTGCTGGGTTATTTGTGTGGGTGCACTGTGATGACATAGGTCCCCGCAAGTGAAAGAGAGAGTTAAGAGTGTCACAGGTGCAGGAGATGGGAGGACGTGACCGAGGCGGGAGTGAAGTGGGTGCTGGGGCCACAAGCATGGAGTGTGGGGGTTTCTAGAAGCTGGTGAAGGAACAGACCTTCCCCCAGATCCTCCAGAAGGAACACAGCGCCGTTCACACCTGATGTCCGCACAGTGACACCCATTTTGGACATCTGATTCCAGGACTGTAAGAGAAGGTACTTGTGTAATTTGTTATATCAGCAATAAGAAACAAATACAGGTAGGGAAGTGTATCTTTTTTTTTTTAAGCAGGTTTATTATAACACTGGCAAGTGAAATTTCCTTGTATTGCCGGTTTGAATGAGGAGGGGTTACACTGATAATGTGTCCTCAAGAAAATCATTTCAGAAGCCCCTCTCCTGCGAGGAAAGAGCGGATCATGGCCAGGGGAGCCTTAGGGCACCAAGGGGAGCAGCTGTGTGCCCAGCACCTGACTGAGGAGGTCTGAGGGCCTCTGAGTGGGACAGGGAGATGCGGAGAGGATTTCCTGAGGTCTCTGCATCTGCACCTAACCAGCAGCTGAGCATCGGTCGTCCAGATGGAAGCAGGGACGATGACTTACTGTCCTTACTTCTAAAGCAGTGATGACAATACTATCACGTCATATAGCTGTGTGGAGAATTACATGAAGTAATGTGTGTATTAGCACATATCTCAGGGCTTGTAGCAATCCCCGATAAGCCCTATGAATGATTTGAGATAAATATGTTACTTGTCTAAATGGGCCACAGGTGGTCAGTCTTAGCGTTGGATTCTGGCACTGCTTTGGACCCTTCTCCTTGCTCCTGACTTGTTTCTACTTCTCCATCTCCCTTGATCCACACGGACATAATGACTTCCAGCTGAAACTCCACTTTCCCTTGTATGTGGTTGGAGGGTGGGCAGGACGCACCCTTCTTCTGTGCCTACCTGAACCCTTAATTTCAGGATCTTATTTAATCCCCGTAACAAATCACAGAGGCAACACAAATATTCTCCTGATATTCGAGAACACAGAACTGAAATGTGGTGCTTTACTAGCTTGGCCAGGATCACAGAGTGAATGAGTGAGTAACCAAGATTTAACTCCAGGCAAGTGTAATTCCTGGGCCCTCACAACCACAGGAAGTTCACCTCCTGTGCTACTCAGAGCTCAGTGATTTTACTGGTGTTTCTTTTGAAGTAGTTTTCAAATTCTGGTAACAGATTTCTCTTATTACCAAAACCCTTTATATTTATTGTAGCAACCTTTAAAAATATTGAGAATCACGAAACGAGATATTTAAATTCACCTGTAACTCACAACCCAAAAAATCTACCTGTAAGAGAGGATCTCTCTTTTTCCATTTCCTTTCCATTTTAAATATTTGCCTGATATAGAAGTTACTAGACTTGCTTCACGAAAATTCTTATTGTTCAGCATTTAAGATTATTTCTCATTTTAGAGTAAGCGTTCTGACAGTTAAAATATTATACCTAATTATGTGTTTGTTATAATTTCCCAGAAATGACAACAGAAATTTCTATGTCAAACAGAAACCATTTTAAAGGCTTTTGATTTGCATATACTGCAAAAGGGCCAAGCAGAAAAAAATCGAAGAGATGCAGATCGTAATGGATGAAAGCTAGAATCTTTGTTAGCGGGTAAAATATTATATAAAAAAATTCTTTTCTCTTCAGAGAAAGGAAAATATTTCAGTCTAAATTTATACAGATAGGTTGTTTTCCTTTCCTGTTTTCTAGTAACCTTTTGTATTTCTTCATTTGAATTTTCCCACTTATGTATCTTGCCAATTTTTCTCCTACAATGTTTATACTATTATATATTTGTAGGAATTATTTATCAGGACTATCAGACATCCATGAACCATGTTATAAATAACATTTTGACTTTGTAGTTCTCCTCTTATTTCTTGACCTATAAGACTTGAACAGTGTTGTGCAGTAAAACCCATTAAGGTGTTTCTATGTAGTTTGGCAATCAGGATAATGCTTATGTATAATTTTCTTGCAGCTGCCATATCAGGTACCACAGCCTGCTGGGGGTGGGGGCCCTTAAACAACAGAAATATATTTCCTCAAAGTTCTGGAGGCTGGATGTCCAAGGTCAAAATGTCATGCATTGTGGTTTCTCCTGAGTCCTCTCCCCTGGCTTTGCAGATGGCGGCCTCCGCAGTGTGTCCTCACATTGTTTTCCTGTGGTGCACACAGCCCTGTGTCCTTTGTTGGGACGAATTTCCTCTTCTTACAGGGACCAGGGACGGAGACAGATTGGATTAGGGTCACCCTAACAGCCTTATTTTAATTGGTTCACCTCTTTAAAGGCCCATCTGCAAATCCATCCACATTCTGACATACTGGGGGTTAGAGCTTCAACCTATGAATTTGGGGGACACAATTCAGTTCATAACAGTTTATAAATGTCTTCCTTGCCTCAAGATCATAGAAATATTTTTATTTTCTTCTTGAAGTTTACTATATCAAATTTTGTATATAAATGCCACTTGTAATTTATTTTGTCATGTGATATATTATTTATTGAGACATATGTAAAGAAACTGCATAGGTAATATAAATGTATAGTAAAAAGTACTCATATTCTCCCCACCCACTTAGAAATAAAACATTCTATTTCTTCTGTGCCTCTCAACTCTCTGACATTCCCTGGCTTTCATTAGAGAGACTCACATGCATATGAATTCCTAAACAACTCTTTGGCTTTTCCTCTTTTGGTCCTTTATATAAGTAAATCATATAGTGATTATCTGTTTGGGAAGTAATTTTTATTTTGTTTCCAGTATTGTTTTCTGAGATTTATTCATGTTGCTGCATGCACGTGATTTATTTCTGTTATTTAATAGTTTATACTTTAAATATACCAAAATCTATCTAATCTATTTGGAATGAATATTTGAATATTTCCTAATATTACTATTATGGAACTGGTTCACATGTGTCTGCTGTGTGTCTTGGGTAACAATTGATAAGACTTCAGAAATGTACTCAACTATCTGTACAATATAATCACAGCTGATATTCCTATTAAACTAGAATGACACTTCCTGTTATGCCACATGTGAGACAATGTTGTTATTGCCATTTATAAACCTTTGCCCAACTGTGGAATGTGGAAAAGTGTTTAACTGTGATTTTAATATGCATTTAATTTATTACCAATGAGAGTGACCATCTCTGAAAATCTTCACTGGACATCCATATTTTACCTTCTCTGAAATTCCTGTCAATGTCTTTTTGACATCATTTGTTGTTGATTTCTGAAAGTTGTTTATAATGATTGCACCTATCACTTAATTCATGTCTTCCTTCTTTTTATGTTGCATTTTAATGATCAGTTCTTAATCATAACATGATAGTATTTATCAATCTTCTTCTTTAATGTCTTCCCCTTTGTGTGAATTTTTAAGAAGTTCTTAATTTCCCTGATATCATAAGAACATTACTTATGTAGGTGCCTAAAGATTTTGGTTTTTGTCTTTCACTTTGAATTTCAATTTACCTGGAGTTGATATGTCTGCATTGTTTCTGAAGGAAAGTAGCTCATCCTGCAGCGAAGCCTGTGGGGAGAAGATGCCACCGCACCCTCTCTTCCCATCTCCCTTCACCCACAGCCCGCACTTGGGATTAAGATCCCATCTCCGGAGGCTGTAGAAGCTACAAGAAAAGGTAGAACAGGACAAGGGGACAGAGAGACCGGGACTGATATTTTCCATGGGTGGTGTGGAATCTTTCTCTAAGGAGGGGACATTTGAGTAAAGGCTATGAAGACAGAGAAGGAAAGAGCCATTTATTGCTGGAGTAGTAGCAAGTTTCATCAAGCCACAGAAGAAAATGGAAAATTCTCTGTGACAGAGGGTGCTCAGAGGTTTCTAAGATGGTGCGGCGACCAGTGTGGTCAGAGCATGTGCATGTGCATGAGGAGGAGAGGATGCCAGAATCCTGGTTCATTTTCACAAGCTCTGCCCTTCAGGTTACCCCATCCCCTACCTGATGGGGAAACTTCCTGTTTTTCAGGAAAAAACTGGAATGTCCTTGTGACTCCTACACAAAGCAAGGACCTCCACTGCATTGTGATGGTCCTTTACTTTCTATCACACCAAGAAAGGATGAATTTCTTACAGAGAAAATTTGGGATGGAGGGGTGTTTGTTTGTTGGTTGATTTTGTTTGGTTTGGTATTCTTAGTGATAAGAATGGTCAGTCCTCAATAAATATTGAATAATGAACAAATGAGTGCAAAGGGGTGATGGAATCAATTACTTCTGACTTCATCTTAGCCTGGTAGGAAGCTGTTGTAATAGGTTTAGAGCTGCTGCTAAACAAAGTCTAGTAATGGCTACTTCTGATTTCCACCATGACGAAGGGTCTGGGAAATGAATATCAGGTCACAGCCTCCTGCTGTGTTCCCTTAGTGAGAATTGGTTCCTTAGAGGCCCAGGATGCCAAGAGAAGACCAGACCTCAGGAGAAGAACAGCCTTCAGCACAGATGGAAAGAAAATTTGAAAACTGGGTCTCGAGTGGGGACCAAAGGCAGCGATGGCACCGCAAGAGGAAAGCAAGTGAAGAAAGAGAAGCAACAGGCAGAAGGGGTGGAGTACAGACCACCTGGGGGTGGGGTGGTTGAAGGAGTCACAGTAGAAGAGGCGAGAAGTGGAGAGGACGGGAGAGGGGCCCTCGGACAGCAGACGTCAGGCCAGGGTCCCGCAGGGGACGCTGCAGCCTCAGCCTGCCTGCCGCCCGCCAGTCACGAAGGGGAAAGCACTTGTGCAGCAGGACAGCATATGACTTAGTAATACTACAGCCCTGGTGAATGAAATCCTCAACTAATGCCATTGCTTCAAAAATCTCACATAAATACTTACTTTTACTTTGGTTTTTGACTTTTTTTGTATAAAGACCTAAGTTTTGACTGAACTCGTGCTCCACCTGATAACTCATCTTAGAATTACAGACAGACCTGGGGTGTCTCTCAGCTCTGCCTCGTGGGAGCTGTGACTCAGGGCATGTCCCTCACACACACACACACTCATGCCTCAGTGCCCTTATGTATAAAATGGACATGATAATATTGTCTTGATGATTAAATAAGAAATTGCCTGTAAAAGTCCACAGTGTCTTGGTCATGGTAGGCTTACAGTGTCATCTTATTATGGATTTTATATTTCCAGTGTGAAATTAGAGACACTTTACAAAGGGCATCCTGATGACTAGACTGGGTACAGAGATGGATTTTCTTTACCTCACGGGAAGAATACCTACAACAGTTAGCTTCACTGGGTCTTCATTTTTCTCCATCTTGGCCTGCACTCTTGGTCCTGCCTAGTTCCCCTCTCCTTCCCTCTTTCAGACGTTGTCAATGTTGTTCTCTCTCCATTGTTGAGTTTTGTCTCCAGTTGTGGCCAGAGTGAAATGGCAGTCATCCACCAGGGGAACACCTGACGAAGATGAACACAGATGCATGCTAGCTGTCTTGTAAACAGGGAGGTTTCAGTGCTTACTTGTGGTTGATGACATGCCTAAGACCATTTAAAAATCAGAATAGAGTAACTATGCTTCAGGCATCCATGTAGAGTTGAGTGGCCATTGTCGATGTGGCTTTACATACATCCCTGCATCACTGAGAACTTGAATTTTTGGAGGTGTATCAAACTCAAGGCCACCACTATCCATTTTCCAAACAATGTCTGCCAGCAGCTGCCAGTTGCAACCCTGGAATTTCAAAATCACCCTCCTTCAAAACTATATATTTATTTTGAACCCAAACCAATCCTTGCTTAACAAGCCTCTTACTTCCTACCAACTTCAATCCTACTTCTTGTCAAACAATTTATGTAACCTTGCAGGATTTTGGATTTATACACTTTCTCCATTCTGTAGTCTGTGGGAACACAGTTCAAGTGCTCCTTGGATGTGTGTCTTCTGGGCTGCAGTCCTAACAAACCCCAAATAGAAGCCTCTTTGTTTCAAGCAGGACTCTGTTCTGGGCGTTTGTGGTCAACACATGGTTGCTTTTCTCTCTGCTTCCTGTGTCTTTGTCATCATTCCCCACGAGGCCAAATTTCACACTCCGTTTCTTCCCAGGACCTCTGCTGACCCTTCATTGATGAAAACGTGCTTCAGCGGATCAATTTACCCTTAACATGTAGCTATTTTACAGATCTTTTCTTACACATATTGATACTTATGTAATTTGATGCTCTATATCTTGACAAATCAGTTGACAATTTTTCAAAGGGTTAAAAAACAAAATTCAACTGAGCAAATGTTAAACATTCTATTGTCTTTATTCAGTGATTCTTGAATCTGGCACCATCCGGTCTAGCAGACATAAAGGAGTTCCAAGAGCTAAAGAAGACAAGAGGTTTTACAGGTGGAAGGGAGCAGAGACAAGAAAGTTACACTAGGCAGCTAGGTGGTTCCTAATTGCAAGGTTCCTTTCCTGTAGTGGATGGGAGGGGCCTTGTGAGCAGATGACCTAACCAGTGCTGATCAGGAGATTCTTAATTGGATGGTTCAAGCTTCCATTTCTGGGAGATAAAAAATCTCTTCCTGGTTGACCTATAAGTCACATAATTGATACACATACTCTCTCTCTCTCTCTCTTCTCATTGCAGTGAAGTGTCCCTGCTTCCATCCATAAGCTCTCTGAAATTGGTGATCTCTACCCATTTAGCAGAGTGAGTGATATGCCTATGTTGAGCCCACCTCTTGCACAACAGCCAGACATTTGCAGGAGGAATCCATATTCTCACCGGACAGATCAGAATAAAAAGCTCATCCACTTACTGATGGTGAATCCTTGGTAGTCTCATCCTTAGCTAAATCTGCTTACTATTGTTGATCTTGCACATTTGTGCTTCCTGTTTTAAAATGTTTTCTTCTGTGATGAATTGATTATTAAGTGTTCCATATACTTCACCATGTGCAGGATTTTCACTTTGGTCTTGTCCTAATGATCAAGAGATGAGAAGATTAAACAAGCCTGCCTGATTTATTAAAGATTGATTCTATACAAGTTTTCTCATTATATCTCAGCCACATAACTGAAAACAAACACAGCGAAATAAAACCACAGCTCTGGCATCACTGTTCTTGTAGTTCTATACTTAAAAATAAATCTTGTCACCAGAGCTTTCTTTCATCTATAGTTGCCGTATTTGGAATGTTTATTACCATGGTGATGGGCTGCTTTGGCTGTTTATACCAGAAGGGTCATGGCTGGAGGCTAGTCTTTTTGATCACAGTCTCAAAAGACACCCATGTGATCCTGAAAAATTGTATCCCATCTGTACCTGTAAATATCTGATTTCCCTTGGTGACTAGGTTTATACACCAGTTGTATCGGTTTGGTTTAAGATCAACCTTCTAACAATAAATAAATCCATTTTTGTGTGATGTCAAATTAGGTTGCTCTAAGTTGTGAAACTGATTAATCCCTTGATCAATTCCCAAAGTAATGTTTTCCACCCTGTAAGTGCTCTCGGGACATGACCTGATCCATTGTTGGTTGAGGGTGTTTTTACATAACATGGAAGATAACGCACAATTGAAGGGATGACCTTGTGAAAGCAACTTTGTATTTGCTTACATCCCTCAGATATTACAGCCATGAGACGCCAAACTCATAGAAATAGAGAAAAGAATGGTGGTTTCCAGGTTAGGGTAAAGAGGGAGGGAGTGGTAAAAGGGAACAAGCATTCAACCATAAGATGGCTAAGGTCTGAGGATCTAATGTAAACCACGGTGACTATGGTCAATAACACTGTTTTTGGAAGTGAAATTTCAAGAGGTTGAAACCTAAATGTTCTCTGACACACACACAAAAATAAATATGTGAGGAGACGGATGTGTTAATTCACTAGGCGGGGGGGTGGGGGGGCGGACATCTTTTCACATTTATACATATTTTAGATAAATACAGTTTAACTAAAGTACAGTTTGAATATCTTACAGTTTGAATATCTTGCAGTTTGAATATCTTACAATTTTATGTCAATTCTACCTCAATAAATCTGAATTTTATTTTATTTTATTTTATTTATTTATTTTTTTGCGGTACACGGGTCTTTCACTGCTGTGGCCTCTCCCATTGCGGAGTACAGGCTCCGGACGCGCAGGCTCAGCGGCCATGGCTCACGGGCCCAGCCGCTCCGCGGCATGTGGGATCTTCCCGGACCAGAGCACGAGTCCGCGTCCCCTGCATCGGCAGGCGGACTCTCAACCATTGCGCCACAAGGCAAGCCCTAAATCTGAAATTTTAAAACAGGTATTGTTGCCGAACCAGGTTCACTTGCCTGATGCACAGCAAGCCAAACACTGAGACGCCAAGTTTGCAGCAGGGAAGGGTTTATTCATGAAGCAGCCAAGTGAGGAGATAGAACAAATCTCAGATCCACCTCCCCGAAAGTGAGGGCTCAGGATATTTACAGGATAAAGAAGCAGGGCGACTTTATGCATGAGGAAAGGTGATTGGCGGTGGGGTCATCAGTGTTCTCCCCAGGTATACCTGGATCACAGGCTTCTATGAGATGCATGTTCATAAATGGAGGCAGTCAGCATAATCTGAGATTGCAAGGTTAGGGCCTCTGACATCAAATGGTCACTCATCAGACCCCTGAGCAGACCCAGTTTTAGGGGTGGTGGGTCCCAACCAATCTATTTTGGATTGCACTGAACAGGAACCAACTCGAAATTCCTGGAAAACAACTTAAACCTCCCAGTTACTATAATGACCCATAGTTGGAGACGTTATCTACAGCGGTGGTTAAAGTGTTTTGTTGTATATTACCTAGGTTACGTGAAGCTTGGGGTGTATGGAATTAAAGAAAGACAGGGAAAAAAATAACTAAAGTGAGTTCAATAAGCTGAGGCAGTTCTTCAACACGCTATTCCCTTATCTGTTGCTCTGTAACACAAGCTCAAGGATTTCTCTTAGTCACTACTTTCTGTTAACCCAGAAAGGGACATGGTTTCAGTATTACATCCAGGAAAAATGGAAGGTTGATAGTGTCTAGCTCCATAACACTTAGGATTATAGGAACTCAGTCAAACATCACACGATACAAAAAATCAGCCTTGCTGACAGTATCTGAGCAAGCTTTAGTCATTACTCATTTCTGAATTACCATGTTTGCCTGCATTGTTGGCTTAATGCATGAGTTACAAAGAGCTGCACACTGGAAACTTCCTAGAGCGTTTGATCCTATTCTCCCAAAGTAAAATGCTGCATTTGTAGATTACCCTTTGTGGGGACTCCTTTGACTTTTTGTATATTGGATTTTAAACAGACATAGAGAGATATCATGAAATAATTTTCTCTATTTTTCCTTTTATTATTTTCTTCAATATAACCCTCTCTTTAGTTAGTAAGAGGTACCTATGTTGCCTCAAAAACGATTAGGTTTTTATCACAAGAATGCAAAGAGAAAGAATGGTCCGATGTTCCACTTTTATATTTTCAAAGTAAGCTATTTAAGTCCAGACTGGAAATAGTTGTTTTGAAAAGTAATCCCTTTCATTTGGAAGAGGTGAAATTCACTGAATGAAGACAAGGCCCTAGAAAATAAGAATGAGGACACTCTGATAGAAGAGCAGCACAGTGATAACCTGCCCAGCAATAGGAGGAAAGAGGAAGAGAATGACACAGAACACCCTGTCTCAGGAGAGGAGACAAGATTCATTCTGGCTTAGAGAGGAAAATAGGGTGGACAGAGGGCTGCTCTTGGAGGGTTTGTGGCTTCAAGGATGAGGGAAACTGGCTGGGTTACTGATGGGGGATGAGAATCGTCGTGGAGAGAAATCATCCCTCATCAGCAGGGTGTGGGCATCAGGAAACCCCACTGAGACCCGTAGACCCTCTGCTGCCAATGACTGAGCACCGGCCACCATTGCTCATGGGCACATTGACTGTCCTGGTCTTTGAGGTTTCCGGTGGTGCTGGGTAACTTCTGTGCTCGTGTCTCCTGGACCATCCAGCAGAAGCCCTGACCATCCCTTCCCTGATCCTCTTTGAACCCTAACTGAAAATTCTCCCTTTTCAGTGACCTGGAGTGTTATAAATATTCCAGTGGTTTGCAAAGTCAGACACAAGATGGAAGAAGAAGGAAAAAACTGGAATAAAATGTCATTAACAATTTTTTTGAACTCAAATTGTTTTAAAGAACAGAATCTGTTTTCTGAGGGGACGGGAAGTCCACTGTGGCAGGTGAGGCCCAATGGCGGCTGGGCACTCAGCAGAAGGACTCTCTGAAGGAGGGCATGGGATCCTATGAAGGCTGGAAAGAGAGTCCATGACTGACGGTGGGAAGTGAAAGTGAGAAGTGAGAGCTGCTGGGACAGGATAGGGCTCTGCTCCCCTCTGGGCACCTCTTCCCTTCCAGGCAGCTGCTGTGCACAGACGTCGGGCTTCAGGATAAAGACTCTTGGGGGAGCGAGGCTTGGCAGTAGGTGTAGCTGGGGAGGGGTTCCACGGGTTTCTCCCAGCATTAGTGGCGGCTGCTCATGTCCTAATCCTGTCAGGTCGCCTGTGGTGCTTCTGCAGGAGGGACATTCTGCTTGAACTGATGGCTGAGGCCTGAGCCCTCTTATGGAGACTGGGGAGAGGGCTGGTCTGTGCTGGGAAGAAGCAGACCCTTCTGGGAAACTAAGAAAACTGGGGATAGGCAGGGAATGAAGAAATGATTCTATTCCACACCCTTTGGGACGGGGAGACGGTCACCTAAGGGAAAGAATGCATTTGAATGGGCTCACAAGTTTACTCGGGAAGGATGTCATGAGAACAATTTTTATGTTTAGTCTTTAAACTAAACGGGAGTGTCTGGGTTGTTGGGCCTGAGAAGGAGCCCCAGATATGAGTCACTTGGGGTCCAGGTTTGTGCTTGAGTTGCTCCTGAGTCGGTGGGGATCGCCCTGTGTGGACAATCCCTTATTAACCCGGCACAACACATGCAATGTACCTGCAAACAGGCGGGGGGACACTTGACACTCAGGAGGCATCAAGTTAATGAAGGAAGAGCCCCCAGTGCCTGTCTTTGGCTGAGAGAGGACAGTGGTGACACTCATCCAAGTGCAAATACGTACATCCTGTGACACAGTACTTTGGTGTCGCTTCTCTGTACTGTACTCTATCTTAACTTCTTTCTTTATATTTTAGTTTTTGTTAAACAGAAATATGGAGATTAAGGAAAAACAGGGATAAGTGGGGTAGGTACAGTCGGCCCATGCTCCACTTTCTGAAAAAAGAAATCAAACTAGGCCAGTGCCTGAGATGACATTTGGAATACCTGTTATAACCACCATTAAATATGTAGCTTCCATGAACTGAAAGTGACCTCCATCCCACATGTGCACTTTATGGCTGGTGGTCTGGCTCGTGTGTGACCCAGGTAACGGCAACAGGAAGAGCAGGAATGGAATCATGAGAGTGGATGACCACGTGGGTCTCTTTGTTCCAACACCATGAACCTCCGAGGACTTTGTGAATAGGTTCCATTTTGATTGCCATTGCTGGCCTGAGAGAGAGTGTGAACTGTAGTTTATGGATGGGTGAGTGGACATGTGAAAGACAAGTTCAAGGGCAACTCTAACAGAAGTATCATTTATGTACAGATCCAGGAAAGAAACCAGATATTTCAGACTCTTTCAGAAGCCTGTATTAGCCACTTGGATGCCTGATATATTAGGGCTGCTCCCCTGACTTTAAACCCAGCTTCACCCACCCTCATATCTTGGCATTTATAAGTGAGGAGGTGGTAAGAGACATGTGGGTGGTGACTTCAATTGTTATTTAGAGAGTGGCCTGTATGGCTGCCATGGTTAGGTGCAGCTACGCAGTACAGATCATTTTTCTTCCTAATATGTCTTCTGATTCCTTTTTACTATACTGGTTTCCACAAGCCTAATATTTCGCAGCATACGGTGTTTTACCACAAGCCTCCAAAGATCACCTCTTTCAGAGGGACCTCCTGCTTCTGCACCATTGCTGCTGCTCTGAGACTGTCCCCTGCCTCATGGCCCTTTCCAAGCACTTTCCTTTTGGCGCTTTCACAGCTCATGCTCAGACCTGCAAGTGTCACTTTTTCTCACTCTCTCATGGTTAATTCTCTGACCAACACATAAGAGACCTCTTCTCACTATTTCCCACTCATGGCAGCCTACAGCTGCTGAGTGGGAAGCCCTCTGATGGTGTCTGTCAATAACCACCATCAGCACCCAGCACATTGGCTTCCTTTCCTTCCGGTCTCTACCTGACACTCAGATCTGCTGGGGGCTCCGGATGTCGAGCAGGGAAGTGCACTGTTTGTGCATAGACACTGGGAGGGTACATGCTTCCCTTTTGGATTTAAAAAAATGTAATATGGAGTGATTCTAATTCAACTAGCCACTATACATCTTCATATACAGAATTTCAGACTTCTTCAATGTAAATCTACATCAGTGGTAAAGCCTAATCCAAAAGGGAAGTTAAGAGGTACCCCTCTCCAATCCACTCCCAGATTAAAGATGTTTTGATCAAAATCAAGACAAGAACACTCTTGTTCCTTTACCAAACAAAGTTTGTGCATCTGATGCACAGCAAAGCAAAGCCTGAGACACTGATGTTTGCAACAATGAAAGGCTTTGTTCACAAGACAGCCAAGAGAGGCAACGAGAGAATAAGTCTCAGATCCCCCTCCTTGAAGGCCAGGGACTTGAGATATTGGCGGGATAAAGGAGCTGGGTGGCCTTAGGCCTGGAGAAAGGCAACTGGAAGTAGGGAAAAGTGAGGTAATTAGTGTTCTGCAGAGACATATCTGAGCAACGTGCTTCCTTGTGGGAGGTACGTTCAAATGTGGAGGCACTTAGCATGGTCTGAGGGTGGAATTTCTGGTCCTCTGACCTGAAACGGTCATTCATGGGACACCTGCACACGCCCAGGTTTGGGGGCAGTGGTCCCAACAAGTCTTATCCAGCTCAAATTTGAGTTAGACAAAGCTGACTCCAAGTTCCTGAAAATAACTGGGGCCACATCTTTCATCTCGGTGTGCATCTTGGAGGGTATGCAAATTGCCACAAAATAGTTAAAGTGAGCTTGCTCAGTGAAGGCAGGCTACAAGCAGAGGGGTGTTTAACAAGCTTTGACACAAGATCAAGAAATCTGCTGGGCGCCAATTTCTGTTAACCACACAGGGCTCAGTTTCAATCCTTTTCTAGCAAGTGAAGACAAACTGTAATAAGCTCATCATGGTGTGATTCTCCTCACTTAGATTGCTTCCCTTTCAGTCTTTTGTTTTCCCCGATCTTTGGTGTCACTCAGGGCTGACATGATGAACAGGATCCCTGCACCTAAAACTCCTGGCCAGATGTTCGAGGGGCAGAGGACAGGTATGATTGTGTGGACAGCCTAGGCCATCCTGGTGGCCAAGGGGAGACTCGATTCCTTCCCTAGATTCATCTCTCTGCACTCCTTGCCTCAGAGCACTGGGACATATGGGGACATGATCTAAGGTGAGCATAATATAAAGGTACCCAAGGACAGTTCACTTGATATTTCACACAGACTTGAAGGCAGAGAGGAGACAGGAGTCTTGTAGCTTTTCTGCTCAATTAGGCAGATTCTCCCAGGGTGGACGTTTCCCTGGAATTCATGGTAATGGCAAGTGTCTGAATCATAGATTTAAAATTTCGAGTTCTTCCCTTTCTTGAATACTGATTATTTGTTGGAAGTAAGAGAATATGAAAAATTATTTTACACATCCCTGGATATCACACACATCCCCAAAGCAAAATTTATTGCTGGGCCTAAAAATGGACTGAAGCAAAACTAGACTCATTAATCGTGATCACCCTTTCCATTGTTCTGCCATAGATTTCCTGCTTCAGGCTCTCTCCTAGCAGGAGCCATAGTGATATAATAATATAAATGATGTAGTTTCACACACATGGATTTTTCTGCTCTAGAATAAACAATCATGTTTTAATCTATTCATAACCAAATTTGTTCTGAAGGGGAATTAACAACGGTCAGTTTTGTGTATACTTACACCTTTACTTATGAGCCTCCTGTGATAGGAAGTCTCTTGACTCTGCAATGTTAGCAGCCACGTGGCTCACATCCCCACTGTACTGCAAGCTCTTTGCGGGCACATGGATATGTATCATCTTTGCATTCCTCATGTTATCTGGGTTGGGACTTCACCATATGCACAAACAGGAAGAGGAATTTCTAAGGCCAGTTCAGCTGAGAGATGAAGATAAGAAATACTGGATCATGCACCAACATGCATCACTGGAATCAGAGGAAGTGGGTTAAGGAGATGGCATGGAAGTAGAGAAAGAGGATCTGGAGAATGACCCAAACCCTCCTGAGGGCAGGAGGGTCAGTGAGCGAAATCCCTTTTGTTGGAAATCTTTACATGCTCCTGGGGCAAGTCATCTGTGCAAAGGGACCATGAAAGACCACTCGCAGAGCTGGTGAATGGTCACTTACCAGATGCGTAAACAAGAAAGTCAATATTTATTGCCCACACTGGACATTTTCGATAAATAAAGCTGTATATTTTGCTTGAGTGGCAGGGTTTTACCAAGGCAGAGCTGTAAGGTATATAAGAATATCATTTTTGAGGTAGTTTTACTTCACTTATACTGTTTGTTACATAATAATAGTAGCTACCCAGGTTATTGTACTATGATAGGCTATCTGGTCGCCCCCAGCTCTGACTTTGTCTTCTTCTGTGACACAGGACACATTAACTTAACCTCTCAAAGTCTGACTTTCCTTATTTTAAAGCAATGGTGGTATGACCTAATCCACAGGGCTATAGAGAAGATTAGAGGAGATCATGGATATGAGATATTTACCATGTGACCTAGAAGGGTAATTTCTCTACACACACAGACCACTATCATTATAGAAAAACAACATTAGGAAGAGGCAAAATGGTGGAATTTTGGAGAGATAGTTTCAGACCTGGATTCTAGGACCACAGATAATTCTTAAGAATTTTTCCTTCAAAGTATCATTTAATTCCCTCCTGCAAAACTGCATTATTTTTCCGAATAGTATTCCAACACACTCATAACCACTCTGCTTTCTTCCTCTCTATCCTGATTCAATATACCCCTCACATGTTTATGAGGTTGCTCTTCTGAACCATGAGGTTGATCATACTGCCCCCCTATTGCAGACACTGAGGCCCAGAGAACAGTCTGATGCTCGCTGGCTGTCTAAGGCTCCCTGTCTCTCAGGCTTCTCATGACCACCCTGCTTACCCGGGAACTCACTGTGACCAATTATTCCATTGTGCAGAATTCTTTCCACAATGACTCTCTTCTCAAGAGATTCGTTCTGCCTTTCACATTCTCTCCATTCCTCTACAGTGTCCCTTACTCATCAAGTTTCAATTAAACTATAACTTCTTTTTTTAAAAAAACTATCACTTCTTCCAACACTTTCATCACCTCCCTGACCCTGACAAAATTAATCACTGTCCTCTGTGCTTCATTTCATAGCCTATTCTACATTGTGTTACTGGTATTTGTCTTTCCCCTACTAGGGTGTGAATTCCTTCAGAATCAAAACCATTTTATATTATATTGACCTTAGAATTTATCAGTGACCAACATAAAATTCTTGCTTACGCTCAGGCAAAAATTACTTGAATTGAAACTTAACCTCCGTGGAATTCAGATTTTTTTCCCCCAACCATAAAGTGAGGATGTTGATCTAATTTCACTTTGAAATTAAAAGATATTCTAAATAAATAATGTCCCAAGCATTATACATTGTGAAATGATTTTAGTGATAAAAAAAGGCAAAGTAAAATAATTCAAAGCTAGTTACTATAGATGTAGCAGAACGCTTTCCAGGGGACAGTGGCTCTCAAGTGGGGTGAATGGCGGCTCTGAATTAAGTTTTGCCTAAATGCCACATCCTAGCCCTGTGTCCACAATGAGGATTCAGACTGTCCTTGCATAGTTGATGACTCTGTAGACAGGAAGTGAACAAAAGAAGCATGGTTGCTGAGACTCTGATAGAGTCCCCCATAGGAAAGGAGTGTGATTTCATGGAACAGTCCTGGGAACAAGGCCAAAGCCCAGAGGTGTTCAGTGGCTCTAGACAAACCTGATGGCAGTTAATTGACATGAGGCTGACCCAAACAATCTAAATGTGAAGTGGGAATAAAGCTATCAGTAATGCCGGGGGACCCTCTAATACAGGCAAAAAAAGGCAAGGGAAAATATTTTTAGTTCAGCAGGAAAAGGAAAGTCCTGGAGCCTTGTCATTTTGTTAGACACGACACAGAGAAACATCGTGAACCTAGTGACAATGTGGAAGTGAGCGTGATGTTCAAATAAGAGCCGGGAAGAAACTAGGGAGCAATTTAGAGGCCACGGTGGCCCGTGTGGTCAGTGCAGAAACTGGAGTTCCAGATATAGATGATGCCGGTGGTAAATGAAGCAGCAGGAGCTGAACCAGCAGCTCTGAGCAGCCTCCCTGTGTGACAGGCTTACCAGCCCCAGAGGCACGTGAGGCAGCAGGAGGAATTGCTGGGGAGGTGGGTCTGGAGCAGCGTGACAGGAGCAGTGACAACAATGTCCGGAAGGGAGAGGGGACCTCAAGTGTCAGGGCAGAGTTCAGCCCCTAGGCTAGGGATCCCTGGAAGATTGCTCCGGACGGGAGCAGCATGGCGCTGACAAAGCGGAAACGAGCATCGACCAAGGCTGGAGGGACAGCCAAGTCAGAGCAATTCGTGGGTAGACAATGAAAGTGGTTAAGGTGTGGTGTAAGAGCCAGTCTCCGAGAATCCTAAGGGATGCTGGCAAAGGTAAGGGCCCACAGACCATGAGAGCTGAGAGCCTCTGCTGGGCATGGCAAGTGCACTTGAGAGTTGGGAGGATCAATAAAATCTTACTTTTTTATTACTTTATTATTGCAGAGGTAAGGCCCAGACAATCTTCAGATTACATTCATAAACTCAAACTATTTTTGAATAAAATTTGTCTAGTTTTACACATTTCCTCTGGGTAATTCAATTAATGCATCAAAAATAAATATACTTATTAAAGTTGTTTTTTTTTTCTCATACAATTGGCATTACAACATGCAAACTGATCTTTCTACTTTTAGCCTGAGTCTCCAAGGTGTTCTTTCAGTTAGTGACAACAATGTGTATTTTGAGTCTCTTTATTAAAATTTTGGGAAAAAATAAGAATATCTAAAAAAGTACTTAGTATTTAAGCTCCACCAATTTAGACTTTCTTCCAATGCACAGGCAAGAGCTGTGGTTCTCAGCTCGACGTGCAATTTAAAAATCTCAGGCAAATTTTTACATATGTGGCCATCCAGTCCCACTGCCACAGATTCTGCTCTACATTCTATGTCTGTGAGGTGGAGTCCTCTGTGACGTATGTTTTTCATCTCCCTGAGTGATTCTAATGGGAAGACAAAGATAATTATCACTAAGCTTGGGGGCCAGAGCGTAAGAAAAGTGCAGAGGATCTCAATTTTAGAAACTACATTTCTCACCTGTGCTCTGCCCGTTCCCATCTCCTAAACATAAACGCACAGGTGCACACACCTCCCTGGTCCCCACCAAGCATCCTTTCTTCAGACTTTACTGTATTTGAGCATCTGCATTCCAACAACAATGCTAGATTCTGAAGGTTTTCTCTTATTTCTCTCTCCTCTTATCCTCTGCTAGGTTCCTCCCCTGGTGTCCCCTCCCAATTTCTACCAGAGACCAGGGCTGTGGCCACTCTATTCGGAATGCCACTCCATGTCTAACGTGGGACCTGCCCAGATAAGATCTTAAATACTAGTTGAATTGAGGCTATTTGTGGTGTCTTACTAGCTGCTTTTTCTGCATGCTGGGAGGGCAAGTTTCTCATTTTCTGATTCACTCTTTCACCAACCCCCCCCCAGGTTTCAGGCTCGGAGTGTTGTGTGTTCTTGCATATGGGCAGATATATCTTCCATATTCTTTTCCTTAATTTTGTTTCTCTGTCTCTCTTTTTTAGCAATGGAAAATAAACGTTCAAACAGACACATGAGAATAATATGAAAATCAGAGGACCCATTATCCACAGATCCTTGATAACACCCCGCCCCCTGGGGCTCCTGCTCATCTCTGCCGCCCACATTGTGACTCTCTCCCCATCACTCCCTGCATCTGATGATGCCAACCTCCTCTCAGACCCTAGAACACACCGGGCTCTTTCCAACTCCTGCTCCTGTCGTTCCTGCCTGGAATACTCTTTATCCTGCTCATCATCTGCACATTCTACAAGTCTCACACTGATCTCATTCCCTAGAGGGGACCTTACCGACAACTTCTCATGGGGAAGGGAGGCTAATTACCTGAAGATGAAGCTCAGAAATCCTCTCTGGCCTATGAGGTGACAGCTGTGCAGATCCTCCCTCCACCTCAGTGTCTGACAGCTGTTATTTATTTATTTATTCATTTATATTTAATGACAATGTTTTCTGACAATGTTTGGATTATAAATTGATGTCAGTTGAAGGGATTAAAGAAAAGACATGCAAGCACTCTGTGAGGATATTGGTGCCTACAGGCACACAGGCTATGAACAGAGGAACACAGTGAAAGTGTAAGTTTTAACTTTTTTGTATTATCCTTAGACTTCTAAAAATCTCAAACATAAAGAGTTCTGTCACCCCTCAATATAATTTTCAGGTATATCAATAATCAAAAGGAAACAACCAAAGTAAATATTGTCAATATTTATGATTGAAGTACAAGCAATATTTTGAATGGAAAACAGAAGTTGGCCACTAATTGATGTTCTGTTCTTTCTTTATAGTAATTGAAAATTCTCCTTGGGAACATTGATTGACAAGATGAGGAAGAGAAATCTCATAAACTTCTTATAAAGGCTTGGGTTACCCTCATTTATAAATAATGGCACTCAGAAGAGAATTAGGATTTTTAATGTTAAAACGACAAATAATAACCACATTATAAATTAGTTAATAAAATGGTTAATAAATCAGTTAATAAACTGGTTTATCTTTTTAATATATTCATTCTACTTTAATGAGCATAATTTATAATTGCCTGTGACATCCTATAAATGAAGTTATATACTTTCAGTCAACTTATAAGATAGAATAGAAAAGTGTATGGTGCACAAAGAGGTTGAAAAAATGAAAATACATAATGAAAATTCAACTTTGTTGTTATAGCATCTAGACCAGAGGAAAAAAAGAAATCAGTAAGTATATAGAAGATCTGAGTGACACTATTCATCTTGAAGTAATGAACATTTATAGTTTTCCACTTAATAATTGCAGAATAAAATATTTTTTTCTAGTAAACATGGAAAATTTACCAAGATATTCTGCCCAACAAAACACGCTCATTAAATATGAAAATAATAAAAATATTACCAATTATGTTAAGCGAATTAAACAAGATCTTGCATGTAAGGGCTCAGGTGGGCACAGAAGGCTGCTTCCCACCCACCACTCTAACCACAGACAAGGGAACACAGAGTTTCAGCTGGAAGTCATTAGGCCATTGTGGATCGAGGGGGATGGAGAGGTAGAAACAGACCGTGAGAGATGAAAAGGGTCCAAAGCAGGACCAGAATCCAGCACTAAGAGTGACCACCCTGGGGCCTATTTAGACAATTGACACAATTATCTCCAATCATTCATTGGGATTACTGTGTTTGCTACATGGTCTTAGATAAGTGCTAATAAATACATCATCTCATGTAACTCTCCAAACAGCTCTATGACATAGTTGTATGGTCATCTCTGCTTTAGAAGTAAGGAAAGTGAGGCTAGAGTTGGTTAGGTGGCCTGTCCAACATCACACAAATAGGAAGGGGTAGAGCTAGGATGGGAATGTTTGTGTAATTCAGGACCACCTTGTGCATTTCCTAGCAGCATCCTCATGTCTAAATGGATGAGCCACAACTCACACAGGCACCTTTAATTCAGGATTGGGAAATGAACTGTGAAAAGTCTCCCACATATTTTGCATAATCTTTTGAAAAGTAAAAGAATATATAAGTCTTCCCTGGTGGCTCAGTGGTTAAGAATCCACCTGCCAATACAGGGGACACGGGTTCCAACTCTGGTCTGGGAAGATCCCATGTGCCGTGGAGCAACTAAGCCCGTGGACCACACCTACAGAGCCCGTGCACCATAACTACTGAGCTCGTGAGCCACAAGTGCTGAAGTGCGAGAGCCTAGAGCCCTTGCTCTGCAACAAGAGAAGCCACCTCAATGAGAAGCCCGCGTACCACAACAAAGACCCAACGCAGCCAAAAATAAAATAAATAAGAAAATAAATAATAATAAAAAATATATATATAAAAGATTCTTATAGCATTAAATAAAACACAGCTGTCACTTTCTATCAAGTGTAATGAGGAAGAGGAAGAAACAAAACTGAAACATTTTAATAATTAATTAGTTAATTAACTAATTCCCATGGTTCTCTCTCTCTCTCTCTCTCTCTCTCTCTCTCTCTCTCTATATATATATATATATATATATATATATTTTTTTTTTTGTCTGCATTGGGTCCTCTCTGCAGCACGTGTGCCTCTCACTGCAGCAGCTTCTCCCGTTGCGGAGCTCTGGCTCTAGGTGCACCGGTCTCCACAGCTGTGGCTCACGGGCTCAGCTGCTCTTCAGCATGTGAGATCCTCCCGGACCAGGGATCGAACCCACGTCCCCTGCACTGGCAGGTGGACTCCCAACCACTGGGCCACCAGGGAAGTCCTGGTTCACTTCTATTCACCCCTCAGCTTCTGGGGGCTGTTCTCAGCTGCTGGTTAAGGTGCGAATGCACAGACCTCAGGAAGGCCTCCTTTTTCAGCAGAGATGCCCACAGAGGCTCTAAGCAAGGCCCACAGTCCCTCCCTGTTTGGCCCCTTGAACTTCCTCTTCTCACAGGCCCCCTGCCATCAGGAGGATCCACAGCATCTGCCCACATCTCCCCCTCCCTCTTAGGAGGGTGGCTCCTACATTGATTTCCTGAGCAACATTATCAGCGGGACACTTCCTCATTCTAACACCCAGATACAAGGACATTCCGCTAACAGAGTTATACATTGTTTTTAAAAAGATCCACTTAGGGCTTCCCTGGTGGTGCAGTGGTTAAGAATCCACCTGCCAATGAAGGGGACATGGGCTCGAGCCCTTGTCCGAGAAGATCCCACATGCCACAGAGCAACAAAGCCCACGTGACACAACTATTGAAGCCCATGCGCCTATAATCTGTGCTCCGTAGCAAGAGAAGCCACCGCAATGAGAAGCCCGCATGCAGCAACGAAGACCCGGCACAACCAAAAGTAAAATAAATAAATAAATAAATAAATAAAAATTATAAAAATAAAAACGATACACTTAAATACCTGTATTAGTTTTCTGTTGTTGATGTAACAAATTACCAAAAGTTCCTTCTCTTACATTTCTGGAGGTTAGCAATCCAAAATAGATCTGACTGTGCTAGCTTTAAAGTGTCAGCAGGTCTCTTCCTTCTGGAGGATCTGTTGCAGTGTCTGTTCCCTGCCTTCACCGGCTTGTAGAGGCCACATGATTTCCTCGCTTTCTGGCCCCGCCGGCAATCACAGCACTTCCACCTCTGCCCCAGTCCTCACACCTCCTTCTCTGGCTGTGACTCTCTGTCCTTCCTCTTTCATAGCTGAAGACCTTTGTGATTGCTTTGCACCCACAAAACTTATCCAGGAGACCCTCTCCAAGTCAAGATTCTTAACTTAATCACACCCACACAAGTTCCTTTAGCTGTGTGAGGTAATATATTTGTGTGTTGGCAATTAGGCCATAGGCTTTCTGAGGAGCCATTATTCTGTTGACCAAACTACCCTTTCTGCACAACTTGAAAAAAATTGTTTTACACTGATGGATGAAATTTTCATATATTAAGGTATGGGGGAGTCATTCTGGCTTATACATGACTTGAACTTTATTCTATCCTAAAAAGCCTGTTTGTAGCCTATTCAACATGCACTGCACATCTGCTATTAAGCATTAAAGATAAAAATGCATTTAAAAATCAAATGGAACAACTATGGTTTAGGCTTTCGAAATGGACCGGACGGCCACTGTAGACAACGTTTCAAACACATTCTTTTATTAGTGAAAACTTGAGTTTTCTGACCTGTATTGTTGGCGAACACAAGTTCATGTGCCTGATGCAGAGTGAGACCAAGGTTTATTGCAGAGCCATGCAAAGGAGAATAGGAGGCTCATGCTCAAAACATCCCAAACTCCCTGAAGGGCTTCAGTTAAGCATGTGTAAGGGCAAGCTTAAGGAGGGGTGAGGTTGGTTGTTGGCACAGGAATCCTTTGTCCACGAAGGTCAGGTCACGATGTTCCTGTAAACCTCCAACAAAAGAAATGTTATTCTCTGTTCTGCAACTTTTTATCTTTTTATGAATGGGAAAGTGTTATACTCTTAAAGGTCAGAGGATTGAGATGGGCTATCCTGTATATTTCAGGCTATAGGCAACTTTTTTAACTTGAAGCAAAAACAATAGGTTATATAGTTTAAAGTAAAAAAAAAGAAAAACAGATCTAATATGAAGTCAGGTTGTTCTTCCCTGTTACAGTATCAGACTCAAGGACATCAACAGCCATTCTCAAAACTGTATCTGCTGGCAGCTGCCACGTGCAACTTTAATGTCTCCAGGTCTCCCCTTGTAACTATGTAACAATTTCAAACACCAATCAATCCTTTCTTAATAGGCACCCTTACCTCTTGCCAGCTCCAGTTATAATCGTTTTCATAAATTTTTATTTTATATTGCCTTATAGTTGATTAAAAATATGTATTACTTTCAGATGGACAGCAAAGTGATTCTGTTATGCATATACATGTATCTATTTTTTTCACATTTCTTTCCCCATTTAGCTTATTACAGAATATAGAGCAGAGTTCCCTGTGCTATGCAGTAGGTCCTTGTTGGTGATCTTTTTAAATATAGCAGTGTGTATGTATCTATCCCAACTTCCCAATCTGTACCCCCCAACCCTTCCCCTCTGGTAACCATAAGTTCATTTTCTAAGTTTGTGAGTCTGTTTCTGTTTTGTAAATACATTTATTTGTATCATTTTTGGCTGTACCAATTTACATTCCCACCAAGAGTGTAGGAGGATTCCCTTTTCTTCACACAGTCTCCTGTATTTATTGTTTGAACATATTTTGATGCTGGCCATTGTGACTGGTGTGAGGTGATGTCTCATTGCAGTTTTGATTTACATTTCACTAATAATTAGCCATGTTGAACATCTTTTCAGGTGTCTCTTTGTCACCTGTATGTCTTCTTTGGAGAAATGTCTATTTAGGTGTTCTGCCCATCTTTTCATTAGGTGGTTTGTTTTTTTTGATATTGAGCCGTATGAGCTGTTTATAAATTTTGGAGGCTAATCCCTAGTCAGTTACATCATTTGCAAATATTTTCTCCCATTCTGTGGGTTGTCTTTTCATTTTGTTTATGGTTTCCTTTGCTGTGCACAAGCTTTTCTGTTTAATTAGCTCCCTTTTGTTTATTTTTGTTTTTATTTCTATTACACTAGGAGATGGATAGTAAAAGATATTGCTTTGATTTATGTCAGAGTGTTCTGTCTATATTTTCCTCTAAGAGTTTTATAGTATCCAATCTTACATTTAGGTCTTTAATCCATTTTTAGTTTATTTTTGTGTATGGTGTTAGAGAACATTGTAATTTCATATTTTTTTACATGTAGCTATTCAGTTCTCTAAGTACCAATTTATTGAAGAGACTGTCTTTCCTTCATCTTATAATCTTGCCTCCTTTGTCATAGATTAATTGACCATAGGTGGGTGGGTTTATTTCTGGGCTTTCTAGCCTGTTCCACTGTTCTATATTTCTGTTTTTGTGCCAGTACCATACTGTTTTGATGATTGTAGCATACAGTGAAGTCAAGGAGCCTGATTCCTCGAGCTCTGTTTTTCTTTCTCAAGATTGCTTTCACTATTCAGGGTCTTTTCTATTTCTATACAAATTTTAAGATTTTTTGCTCTAGTTCTGTGAAAAATGCCACTGATAACTTGATAGGGATTGTATTGAAGCTGTAGATTGCCTTGGGTAGTATAGTCATTTTAACAACGTTGATTCTTCCAATCGAAGACCATGGTATATCTTTCCATCTGTTTGTGTCACCTTCGATTTCTTTCATCACTGTCTTATAGTTTTTGGAGTACAGGGCTTTTGGGTCCTTAGGTAGGTTTATTCCTAGAAAAGCCTAAAGACGCTACAAGAAAACCACTAGAGCTCATCAATGAATTCTGTAAATTTGCAGGATACAAAATTGAAACATGGAAATCTGCGTTTCTATACACTATACACTAACAATGAAAGGTCAGAAAGCGAAATGAAAGAAACAAATCCATTTACCATCACATCAAAATACATACATATATATATATATATACACATATAATTCTTGACAATCAACTTATGTCATTTTGAGGTTTTTGCCTTTATAAGCCTCCCCAATCTTGTTGTCTGACTGAACACATTTCAGGTCCTTCTAGAATGTATCTCTCCTGAGCTATAGACCTCAGTTTGGTTCAAATAAAATTATTTTCTATTCCTAGTATACATTGATTTAGTGAATATTTATATTGACAGCAGAATTAAAGAGTTTCTTTATAACATTTCAGAATATAATGAACAGCTAAAATATGAGTTACAGATACTAAAGCCCGCTTTCATTTAGTGCACAGAGGCTGCTACAAAGGCGGGGGACAGGGACATGTTCTGGGCACAGCAAGGAGGGCCTCGACAGCTCTCTGCTCCTCCCAGGCGCTCCGAAGCCCATTGCGCCGCGCCTGCTGGGGGTGGGGACAGCAGTTCAAACATCATGGAGACCCTGGGGACATGACTATGAGTTGGGAGGTCCCCAGACCTGCACTCTTCAGAGACCATCTCCGTCGATGACACTCCATGCCCTGGAACTGCCAACCTGAGGTCCTCTTCTTATGGAGTAAGTGATCATGTGACTGAGGTGCAGAAAGCCCAACTGTGACAGCAGGTGTTGTAATCAAAGTAAGGGTTTATTTAGAGATCTCCAAGCAAGGGAGTGGGAGACAAGCCACAGATACACTCCAATTTGGCTTTTGAGTTAGCGGTTTTTTTAAAGGGAAGAAAAAAGAGGCTGCCATTAATCATCATCATTTGACATGTCTGTGACTCTTTTTTTTCCTTTTTTAACAAATCGAAGTATAGTTGACTTATTGATACAATATTGTGTTACTTTCTGGTTATACCAAATTGATTCAGTTATATATATATATATATATATAATTTTCCATTATATGTTATTACAATATATTTAATATAGTTTCCTGTGCTATGCAGTAAATCCTCGTTTGTTACCTTTTTTTTTTTTTTTTTAACATCTTTATTGGGGTATAATTGCTTTACAATGGTGTGTTAGTTTCTGCTTTATAACAAAGTGAATCAGTCATACATAAACATATGTTCCCATATGTCTTCCCTGTTGCGTCTCCCTCCCTCCCACCCTCCCCATCCCACCCCTCCAGGCTGTCACAAAGCACGGAGCCAATATCCCTGTGCCATGCGGCTGCTTCCCACTAGCTATCTACCTTACTGCGTTTGTTAGTGTGTATATGCCCATGACTCTCTCTCGCCCTGTCACAGCTCACCCTTCCCCCTCCCCATAACCTCAAGTCCGTTCTCTAAGAGGTCTGCGTCTTTATTCCTGCTTTACCCCTAGGTTCTTCATGACATTTTTTTCTTAAATTCCATATATATGTGTTAGCATACGGTATTTGTCTTTTTCTTTCTGACTTACTTCACTCTGTATGACAGACTCTAGGTCTATCCACCTCATTACAAATAGCTCAATTGCGTTTCTTTTTATGGCTGAGTAATATTCCATTGTATATATGTGCCACATCTTCTTTATCCATTCATCCGATGACGGGCACTTAGGTTGTTTCCATCTCCGGGCTATTGTAAATAGAGCTGCAATGAACATTTTGGTACATGACTCTTTTTGAATTTTGGTTTTCTCAGGGTATATGCCCAGTAGTGGGATTGCTGGGTCATATGGTAGTTCTATTTGTAGTTTTTTAAGGAACCTCCATACTGTTCTCCATGTTACCTTTTTTATGAACAGAATTGTGTAACTGTTAATCCCATACTATATGTGACATTTGTTCATCATAACTTCAGAAGTCAGGCTGTCTCTGGTTTATGATTCTCAGGCCAGGTGTTCCCCGGCTCAGGGGTCTTTGAGCTCATCTTGCCCTGGAGAAACAACCTGAGTTTGGAGTGAAAGATGACATCTACAACAACAACTGGTACACTGATGATGTTCACAACAGAAGTGTAGTCACCTGACTCTGCTTGATGAGTGTTCAGTTAGCACAGGATTGAGGTCAGAGGTGACAAAGAAAAGGAAGAAAGTTTTGGATAGAGAGATCATCTGTAAACTCAGTGAGGGAACTCTGTTTTAGGGGGACTTGGATTCACCCTGCAGGATGTGGGAGGACAGCACCTCACTTCTGGTGCCTGGTCCCATCAGCTCCTGGACGGACCCCTGCCACTGAAGAGACCCCTCTTGGGAAAGTAGGAGCTGCTGGGACAGCGGACACTGAGCCCCTCTCTCCTCTGGCCCATCTCAGGGCTCCGAGTTCCCTCAGGAGCGGAGGCGGAGGCGGAGGCCCAGGGGGGAGCGAGTGGCCAGAGGGTGGAAGAGGAGCCCAGCTCAGCAACGGTCCGAGTACAGGAAGCTGGTACGGGTTTGATCCCGTGAGGGACGAGCCTGGGGCCGGAAGGCCTTCGACGAGGAGCGCGGTGCCGCCGGCCCACTCCCCACCACTGCCACCCTGCCTGTGGGCAGAGGCCTCCGGGAAGCTCCGGACAGGGAGCCGGGCCCTCCTTTCCCGCCGCTTCTCCAGCTCCCGGCCGGGCCCCTGCAACGGAGCTCCTAGTACCTGAAGCGCTTACCCCGCCCGGAAGCCCGGGGAGCGGAGTAGAGAGGCCACGGCCGGGGGCCCTGGGCTCCGCACGCACCGAGGGGCTCCTCCCAGACCCGCCGGCCCAGCTGCAGGAAGAGCCGGTGGATCCACAGCCGCCTTCTCACCACCGGAGGTTCTCATCTTGTCGCAGGAAAAATTCAGAGACAACAGGGAGAAGGAGAAGGCACAGCGAGGACTTCTGGGGCACAGAGGGCCGACGGGGGTGAGCAGCGGCGCTGAGCCTCTTGGACAGGCTGCTTACACGGGACGGGACGGGGCGTGAAATTGAAGGGGTGGAGTATTGATTGGGGAGGTTGGAGCTTGGGGTCGCACTTCCTGATTTTCACCCCAGCTCCATCTTTCTGAGGGGAGAAGGGAGTTTCCTCCTTATTTAGCTTTGGTGGGAAGTTTCCCGGCCCTGGTGCATGATGGGAACTTCTCATCTCCAAGGCTAATTTTATTGTAATGAGGGCATAATGAGCAAAATGTTACATTTAGAGGCCTGAGATTCCAGTTTTCCCACCTTCCTTTGCCTCCAGGACACTTTTCACCCCAAAATGTATGGTTTTCTGTATGTCCAGAAGTTCCTGCTTTTCTTTGTCTGCCTACAGACCCCTGTTGTTTAGGAGATGTATGGTTTCCTGCCATCTGGCCCCACCCCCTTTCTCTGCTCCCGGCTAGCTCTTTGCCTGCTGGAGCAGCCAGAGGTGCCGCCCTGGGCTCTGGGCTAAGGTTGGGGGGCAGGTGTGCTTACACTTCTCACTCTGCTGGCTTCCAGGCTGAGGCCAGAGAACTGGAGCGGGACGCGCTGGGCCCCTGTGCTGTGTGTTCTGAGCCTACGGCTGGCACTTGTCAACAAAGCAAGAGCCAACTACACATGCCCAGGCCGGCCCTTTTTTTTATCCTTCATCTCTGATGTGAAAGAGCCCAGATTCTGCCCCCAGCCTGTGCTGTAGGACTTGCAAGCTAAAAATGATTTTTGTATTTTTAAATGTTCAAAAAAATTTAAATATTTTGCAACATTTGAGAATTATATGACATTCGCATTTTAGTGTTTATAATGTTTCATTGGCTCCTTTTTTCACCTTTTATCTGTGCTGCTTTCCTGCTACAATGGCAAACTTGATGGATAAAGCAGAGGTCGTATGACAAATTTTAAGATATTCATTCTCTGGCCCTTTAGAAAAGTATGGCAGCTCCTTCTCTAGAAAGTAGTATTTTCTTACCACTATATGCTGAGGGTTATACTTAATAAGCAGGTAAACTTTTGGTGAATTTTGCCCCTTGAAATAGCTGTAAAACTGATGACCCAAGCTGCCCCTTGGGTAGCTGTAAAACTGATGACATTACTCTAAGGAATCTCATAATAAACCTAGCCACCAAATGTGCAATTATTACTAGGCTGAGAAGGGAATTCATGTGGTGACTTCCTTCATCCAAGAAATCACCACAAATTAGCATAACTGGAATACAGCTCCCATCTGAATTAGCATCAACTGCAGAAACTGCCAAGCATTTCCAATCCTACAAATGGGGCAGAGTAAACCATAAAACTAGTTTGACCTTTGCATTAGAGACATCCCTTTTAACCGTAGCGGTGTTTGCCAAAGTTTATTGAACATGAAGATCAAAAAACAATAATAATTTATTGATAGAAAACTATCAGAATTTAATAAGTTCCATTTACACTCAGAGGAAAGAAAGCTACAAAAATGGTCACATTGATGACACAATTACTATATAATTTACATATGAAAATTTTATAAAAGCAAAAATAACTAATTAGAATCATACTATTTTTTGTCATTAAATAAAAAGAATTTTCGTGCAACTTCCTGGTATACTCTTGCATTTGGTGCACTGTTTCTTAAAATGCATTCCTGCATAATGAGAACACATAGATAAAGACAGTTTATAGTTTTCTTTTGTATTTATAAGTACATTTTAATTGAAATTTATCAATAGTGTATATAGCCTATAATACATTCTGGGAAATGCTGATTTATCTGGTAATAACGAGTTATTGTGAATTGTTTTGAATTATCTAAAATTAAATTAGAATAAAATTAGGACCCCAATAAAATAATCAAAATAGATATCATTTTGTCAAATATCATTTAAAATGGAAACACATTAAATCTCAAATAAAATAGTTGGTAAATGGAATTTTAAGAGTCTTGTAGAGAAATTTTTCTATTCTTATAAAAGATACTGATTTTCAAAAACACAGTTTAGAATTCAAACAATTAAATTTAAAAGTAGTTATTTTACAATGTAGTTAACAGTAAACCTTGCTCTTAGGAAAGGAAATCTAACTTTCCTCTACTTGCGTCTTGCAGAATAGCTTTCCAAGCGTTCAGAATTCTGTAAAACATTTGTAATAACCCAATCATTCTGAAAATATATAATCTTTCAGAGTCCTATAATTGACAATGTTATAAACATGGATTTTATTTTACCAAGTGCAAATTATCATTGTAGACTAGTTGCAAACATCTTATAATTGTACAATATATCAACACTTGACAGAAACCTCTGGAGGGTAGCCATACCCATGGATCTCTGGGGGTTGGGCATTGTCTCTCTGTGAATGATTGTACATGCCCCTGGTGTTTGAACACATTCTGAAAGTGGGACTCGTACCATGTCTGCAATCATCTTCCACCTTCATACATAGTCATGGAGATATCGACTGGTTTTTGGTGGAAAAACAAAAACGAACCTATGCCTGCCTCTGAATTCTTGGAATGTTCCTGTCCAGATACACACAGTTCTTCAGGACTAGCACTCTTGTTAAGATTAAATTAATTCTCTTTTCAGTTATGAGGAAAATATTAAATGACATTTAACAGCAATAGAATTAATCGAAGAATCAGAGTTTAATCACAAATCATGTGTTTATTCTCGTGGCCATTCATCCTTGACATATGCATACATATTTGAACACTAATATAACAGTTAACATCATTTGTGTTCTACTTGTTAGTTACCATTCAAAGTTAGTTCCTGATTAAGCCTAGTGTTTCTAAGTATATTTACAACTTCATAAAGACAGAAAGTCACTAACTGATCAATAATGAATGTATTGAAGGAAAACTGGCCCATTCTTACTGAGTACAAGGTTTCATTGTTTTGAGAAACACACGCTCGCTCAGTAGTGCTTACATATGTCCAAGCACTGACCCACTGAACTGGGGATGCTTTATTACTTGTTGCTTGTTACCAAAGTTTGCATTCAACATTTCTCCAGATACTTCACCATCTACACATTTCTGCTGTCTATTTGTAATACACTTTCCCACAGTTGATATGGTAGAGAATATTTTTTCCTGGATCTCAGCACTCGTGTTTTTGTGTAGTCATTAGCAGTTGTTTCTGTTCTGAAATGTGCAGTGAGCATCTCTGGATTGGCCTGAGGTGACCAGCTGAGAGACTATAGCAGCTCACTTAACTCCTCCGTCACTGAGAGGCCTGGACGAATGGGACCTTAAGGTCCCTTGAGTTCATTCTTCAGCACATTTCCTGAGAATTGTACACACTGGGGACCCATTATGAACAAGACACAAGGGACCCTGCTGTCACGTTGCTGGGCGGAGTACACAGACTCCTGTAAATGAAAGTCTAAGAAAAATAACTTTGAACAGCTCTACCAAGACAACAAAGGTGGCAATGACTGAAGGCCAGAGCGCCCGGGCTGCTGCTGCCGGAACAGCAGACCAGTCTCACCACAGCGGGGCGTTGTCTGCTGCTGACTCAGCCTCCTTCATTACAGATGGCATTTAAGATGTGATGGGCAAAGATAAAACACTAATATGCAATGGGCTGGGGAGGGGCCAGTGTTAGACAAGGGGGGCCCTGAGGCTTTTCTGAGGAGCTAACATCTAAGCCTCCCTCCAGGTGAGCAGAAGCCACCAGCCCTTTGAATGTCTAGGGCAAGCGTATCCTAGGCAGAGGGAAGAGCAAGGTCAGTAAGTTGGAGATGGGTCCAAAGCCGAATGGTGAGAAAACACTGTGGCTCCATTGTCCTGAGTGAGGGGCATAAATGATGGCGTATGTGGGGGGAGGGAGGGGTGGGCCGAGTCAGGGCCTGGCTCAGGCTGGGAGTCTGTGGTCTGAGATTTGCTGCTGATGTGAACGCTCCTCTACATTCCTAGTGCACATTAGATGTCCTGTGCTCACAAAGGGGGAAGACAGAGGGTCCAGAAATCATATTGGGCTGGATGCAGTAGGCGAGGCACCAGCAAGATCACAGGGTCTGAAATCAGCAGGGCTTTTCTGACATCACTGAGCCAATTTCTAACACAGGAGACTGAAGGCCAAGTTCAGCAGTCTTGCTCAGCATGAGCGAAAATGAATTCATTTATAAATTTGCAGAACTATTGTCTCAAAGAAAAACTTCATGTTTCTGAAGGTCACATAGAAAGTCTACAAGGGAACCAGACCTTAGAATTTCTATTTCTGTGTAAGACAGTCACCAGGAAATTGCTTGGACAGTTTAAGGAACGTGTAGCTTTAAAACAAAGAAAGAAAAGATGGAAAAGTAAGAAGAGTTCAGGGGTGAAGGGGCTCATTCTAAGCCAGCAGGCTGTGTCTGGTGGTAGGCAGCCGCGCAGACCTGCACACTCCTTGCCCTGTTGCCAGAATCATTCGTATTGTGCTTTATCTGCACACTTACAAACACAATTCAGCTGAAGTAACTCTTACTGACTCAGCTATCTCCCACTTGACGTTCTCAGCTCACGGGCATGTGGTGTCTGCAAGAATCCCATCCTCCAGAGAAGGCCCAGGGTCTCCACCTGACACATGTGTCCCCTGTCCCATCATTTCACCAGTGTCATGTGACCTCCTGGCTTGCCTCTGCACATCATGTTCCTGGCGGGATCCCTTTTAAGGCGGGGGAATCATTCATTTCAGCCATCACCTAAGGATCAATATCCTTTCACCTGCAATTTTACTCCTATATTCTTTGAAAGAGCATTTCAACAAATTCTCGATTTGAACAAGCATGTTTTGTATTTATTGATTTTTATGCATCCTTCAGTGTATCCTATGCTCTGTCTTCTGCCCTTGGCCTGTCGTGAAACACCTGTCTGAGTTTATCAATGACATCTAATCTCCCTTCCTGTTACCTCTTTTCCATTCTTCTCCACCCTTCTGTGACACATGTCATTACAGTCACATGCTCATTGCCATGATATTCGGTCCTTCCTTTGGGATGTTTATTATGCCTTCCTGCTTCTCTGATGCATCGTGGTCCAGTGTGTGCTCTGCCCGTCACTCCCAGCAGCCTCCCCCCTCGCTCTTCCCTTTGGAGCCCCTGCCTCCCAGTTCAACCATCATTACTGGACACCAGCTCCCAGTAATTTGCAACCTGACTTAACCTGTCCCCGAATCTGGGCTCTGTAGCATGTTCCCCTGAATAATTACCATGCATGAAACCTCATTCCTCTCCCTCTTCTTCTCCTCAGCTACAACCCCTGTGGATGCCCCATCTCTCCTGGGCTCCCAGGCTCCATGGTTCAGAATCACCCATGATCCATTTCTCTATACACCGGAGGTTATCTGGCATGTGGAGTCCAGCTCTAATGGAGTGAGATGAGCAATGATGGGCAGAGGGCAAGGTAGAGACAGGAGGTATGTACCAGGTCAGGCTGTGATTGGGTGAGAATAAAGGGCAGTGCTCAGAAGAAGAGCAGATTATGGAGGTTTTCTGAAGGTAGACAAGATTGGGGAATATTTTTAAACACAGGTGGAGATGAGGTCTGATAGAGAGGTTACAGTTTAAAGAAAGCAGAAGTCTCATTGCTAGTTTCCTCAGAAGGATTCAGCAACTCACTATCTTTGCATAGTAACATTTTATCAAGTGTTCTTTCAGTTAGATAAAGTCCAGGTTACACATCCCTTGGAAACTTATCCTATAAATTTTCTAGCAGTGGAAAACCATAGGCCAACGTTATGCATGGCAACATAGTTTGGAATACCAAAAGATCAGTAAATATTGACGTTTATTCCCATGTGGATTGGTGAAGTGAGCTGGTGCTGTTCTTTGTGTTTTGTCTAAATCTCCTTCTGAGCCATCACACAAAGCCTAGCCGAATGTATGAAGCAGAGGTGCGGTGTGACACGTCTTCTCCTGTTACCAAACACAAGTTCCTGTGCTCGATGCCCAGTGAGGCCAAGCAAGTGGAATGCCAGTGTTTGTAGCAGAGAAAGGTGTATTGCAGGGCCACGCAAGGAGATGGGTGGCTTGTACCCAACAAAAGCCCAAACTCCCCAAAGGCTTTCAGTGAAACATTTTGAAAGGCCAGGTGAGGGGGTCGAGGTTGGTTGTTGCAAACTTCTTGGTGCAGGAAAATCCTTTGTCCACGAAGTTCAGGTCACGGTGTTCCTGTAAACCTCCAACAAAGAAATGTTGTCTGTTCTGCAACTTTTATCTCTTTATGGATGAAAAGTGTCATCCCCTTAAAGGTTAGAGCCTTGAGAATGAGCTATGCTGCCTATATCAGGCTAGAGGCAACATTCTTAACTCAAAGCGAAGGCAATAGAACACAGAGGTTAAAACATCCACTGTGGAATGAAATTCGTTCTTCCCTATGATGACACTCCTTACAACATGTCTGATCGCCGTGCAGCTGGGACAGAGTATGCCCGAGCGTCCACCTTGCTTCCCACCAGTGTGGCTGTGATGGGACCAGAGGTCTGAATGGGGAGGTAAGTAGGGACGCCTTAGTCTTCTGTTACCTCCCAGCCAAGGAGCTCTTAATCTGAGGGGATTAGCGAGCCCAGGGAGCCTGGGGCCTCCCTGAAATCACGTATAAAATGTGTTTGTGCACAGACTTTTGTTCATATAAGATTAAATGCTCTGGGTGCAGCCTCTCCAGAATATTTTATCAACATTTCTAGTCTTTAGTTATTCTTGTGAATTGTACCAGGACACACAGCTACAGTAATTTCAACACATACTAATTGTTAACTGTACCGAATAAAAGTTAGCTTTCAAGGATTGGGGGAGACTGGTCGTTGAAAACGTGTAAAAGCATTCTGTGAAGTACTTCAAATTGAGAGCATTCGAGCCTGCACTATGAGTGTTACCAAATATTTTAATAAATAGTAGTTTGTTTCCCACTTGTGAGCTGCTAGGTTAAGTCTTTTGTTTGTTTCTCTTTTAGTTTCTTTTTCTACATAAGAAATCTGAACTTATCAAGTCTGTCTGTCTGAACAGGATCACAGGAGAAAAAAATTCAGGGCTGGTCTCAAGTATATTTTTAGATGGCAGGGCCTGTTTCTGTGGTTAATTGTAAATATTTCATAGACATCATTTTAGATGGCTTTGTGCTTCTAAAACTACCCATCCAAGCTAATGTGCTTGTACTTAATGCACTAATGTATATAAATATTTGTTCTTCCATGGCAAGTGTGACCAGCTGTTTAAAAACCAAACAAACAAAACAGTAGGGAACTGAAGGATTTGTTTGTTTTTTTAAATGGAGTAAAGTTGGCACTTGTCCAATCTGTAGAAATGTCCAGTGTATATATTCTGAACCTTGTCTACTGAGAGCCAGAGTAACTAGGATATCAAGGTAGGTTAGACTCACACGTCTTTCTAATTATACTGTATTTACACTGACTTAGGTAGTAATATTTATATTCTGTCCCCAGAATGCCAACTCTCTGGTTGCAAAATATAAGAAATTTGCAAATTATTTAAAATTGTGGGTGATGTAGAAAACAATATAAGGCCATCCCTTGCTTTCTGTAGATCCAGATTATCCAGGAATAAAATGCCTTTAGGGACCCGGAGCGGAAATGTTCCTTGACTCTCTCACTCTTGGTCAGGACCGAACCCCAGGGCGACCTGAGCTGCTGCTGCCAGCACGGATGCTCGGTGGCTCAGCGCCGCGGGGGCGTTGCCTGCTGCCCGCTCGGCCTCCTTTATTTTATATGGCATTGGACACATGGCAGAAAAAGAGAAATCTCTAAATTGGCAGAAGCTACCAGGTATGCAAAAACGGTGTTTTTTAATGTTGGTGTGGGTTGTTTTTCATGTAGCAATTCCTGAGAAAACAGGCCCCAACAAGCTTTTTTTGTTTGTTTCTTTGTTGTTGTTGTTTTTTTTGCGGTACGCTGGCCTCTCACTGTTGTGACCTCTCTCGTTGCGGAGCACAGGCTCTGGACGCTCAGGCTCAGCGTCCGTGGCTCACGGGCCCAGCCGCTCCGCGGCATGTGGGATCTTCCCGGACCGGGGCACGAACCCGTGTCCCCTGCATCGGCAGGCAGACTCTCAACCACTGCCCCACCAGGGAAGTCCCCAAACAAGTTTTGAGACTAAAATGTACCTTTTCTTCCACTGAGAGACCCTAGTAACCAAACTAATAAACTCATCTGTCTTTTCTATGAGCCTGACATAAATTCTGACTTGCCTTGGGCAACTAACTGATTTCCGGCTGACTTCAGCCCAGCGAGTGCTCAAGAAATGTTCTAGTGACTAGAGTAGAAAACAGTGTGCAGCCAGGGTTTCGTTAATTGTGCTTCGTGTGTGTTCTGTGTTTAATCCTTACATTAAGATGCATTCTCATCCACAGAATAAACCTACCTGTTGCTTGACTCCGAAATGCATTGGCTAGGCTTTACGACAAGCTAGTTTTATAATGCCACATGCACAGTTACTGTTGCTGTGTTTTAATACAAGCAGGGCACATTTTAGTTCAAATTTACCCTACTTTAGGGAAATAATTCCCTTGTGATCTCATGGTTAGGATTCGTGCTTTCACTGCCAAGGACCCTGGGGGAGTAAGACCCCAGCGTATAGCCATGTTGCAGGGCCCAAACCACCCCCCCGAAAAAAAAAACAAATACATTTCCCTTTCATCCCTGTCAAGATGTGTGATGTTTATTTCTATAATTTCCCCAACCTTTAAATATTTTTTTTCAAATCTACATTTACACACAAATAACGTAGATTCATTTTCAGTTCTGTTAAATAAATAATTCCTGTTGCTTTGCAACTTGCTGTTCTCATGTAACAGTAAGACTTTGAATTACCACCATTTCCTTTTTTCTTGCTTTTGGTTTTTCCATTGCTGTATAATAACAGTGCCAAAAAGCTTTCCAGAATCAGTTAACACTGCTATAAGCATATCCAGTTTCATATTTTATTTCTATCCCTCACTTATTATGCTGATCACTATGTAAATAATTGTGTCTAATTTTTTGTGTATAAATTTTATTTAAAGTTAATAAATCCCAGTCACCAAGGATTTTTTGTCGTGCCTTTACACAGTCTATTTTTGTTTCAAATTCCTTACAACTTTCAGGCAAAAACTTCACTGTAAAATTTAGGTTAAACTTTAGGCTGTATCTGGTGCACCTAATTCTGTTATTAAACTTGGTGGTGATGGGAGTTCCCTGGTGGCCTAGGGGTTAGGATTCCGGGCTTTCACTGTGGTGACTGGGTTCAACCCCTGGTTGGGATCCCAAAAGCCATGCAGCGCAGGCAAAAATAAAATTCTTGTGGTGATAACCAGTTTTCAGATGAATTAAATAAAAATATCCAGCACATTAATGATAAAACACAGTATTACAAATGAGTTCATAACATGGGCTTTTGCAGACATAGGACCAGTGGCTGCTGCTGTGTGTCTGAGAATAAGGAGCCTCCCCTCCCCCAAGAAAGAGACATCTTCTAACTGACATCACGAATGGGTGACAGGGGCTGTGGCTCAGCATGGATGAAGGGAGAGAACAAAGTCAGCCAGTAAACGTGCCCCTGAAACTGACCCCTTGCCCGCTCAGTCCTGTTCCAGACGCTCAAGGGCAGGGCGACCTCAGCTGAGATGGGCCCTGAACTGGCTCTTAAAGCTTCAGACCCTTGTTGCTTCATCTTCCCAAACAATCCCCAAACCGTAAGGGATTTTCTAACTTTAGGACAATGCCTGTAAATTAGTAAATGTTTCCCCAAAGATTGGAGATATTTTTTATTTAGTTTGATTACAAGTCTTTTAGAACTAATTTTATGGCCAACATCCTCTTTTTCCTTTGCTGCCATCCCCAACACAGCTTTTAAATCTGTTCACAAATAATTCACAGGAAACCGAGGTTGACATTGAAAACGTTACGTTGTGCACATTTGGGGGCTTGCGCGTTTTCATTGTAGGTTTTACAATACATTGGCTTTGGTCACCGGGTTCCTGAGAGGTTGGGCCCAGGCCTGAAGGCAGCTCCCAGACCCCAGCCCTGGATGCATCATACTTTGAGACGCGGCCTATGTGGTTCAGCCTCTGTGGCCTGGGGAAAATTCTACTACACAGAACAGTATTTCTAAGAAGGCTTGCTGTTTCTCTTATTTTAAACAAAACTTTTCTCTGAGGCTTGTTTTGGCCCCTCTGGGTTCACACATTACAATGGCCAGTTCAAGTGCTCTGAGAGGGAAGAGGATCCTCATTCCAGAACCTGCAGGTTAATTCATACCCTCCCACACATAGCCACTCGTGAAGTTGTTCCAGGCAAAAATGAAAGCAAAATAACATTTTAGAAAACAAAATCCGGTTCCAAAAATTTTTGTTCAGCCTATTAAAATCCAAGATTTTATTTTCAATAACTATTATAGAAGCAGATTTTATTTTTTTCTTGAATACAAACACATAAGTTGCGAAAGTGGGACACTGCTACATGGAGTTGATTTCTTTTACTCTTACTTTATAGAACTGTTTTATTATGTCACTGATTTTGGTCACTCTCCCTGTGCGCTCAAGAATTTGTTGGCAAAGGAACAATCTCCACTTTGCACCTGTTCACATTAAGCCCGTATCTGAGGAGACACTTTTTTTTTTTTAATATACAGCAGGTTCTTCTTAGTTACCTATTTTATACATATTAGTGTATATATATGTCAATCCCAATCTCCCAGTTCATCCCACCACCATCACCTCAGTCCCGCTTTCCCCCCTTGGTGTCCATACATTTGTTCTTACATCTGTGTCTCTATTTCTGCCTTGCAAACTGATTCATCTGTACCATTTTTGTAGATTCCACATATATGCATTAATATACAATATTTGTTTTTCTCTTTCTGACTTACTTGAGTCTGTATGACAGTTTCTAGATCCATCCACATCTCTACAAATGACCCAGTTTCATTCCTTTTTATGGCTGAGTAATATTCCATTGTAAATATGTACCACACCTTCTTTATCCATTCGTCTGTCGATGGGCATTTAGTTTGCTTCCATGACCTGGCTATTGTCAATAGTGCTGCATTGAACTTTGAGGGGCATGCTGAGGAGACATCTTTTGAAAACACCTCCTCTATAGCATGGAGAAAACTCAGAAGTTACATTTTCAAGAGTTCAGTAACTGAGCATAGAAATTATATTTTCATCATGTGTTACTGACCCCTGATCCTTGAAACGTGGTAGAACTGAAATACCTTCATGGAGGTCGTCTCTTATTTCAAGACCCTGTTTAGAAGGTGTCTGACTCTGTATCAGTAAACTCCAGTGTGGTCTTTTTATCAATACTCCAGCTCCCTCACTGAAAATTCTTAGTGCAACTCACTCATATATATGAGTTAATTTTCATCGTGAAAACCTTGAGCCTTGCGGGGGCCCTGTGTTGGGGGCATCATTGAGAACAGTAGCTGGAGCTGTCCCATCACTGTGAGCTTCCAGCACCTGGACTGCCACCCAGGCTGGGCACTATGTGTTCTCCTTCTGGCCCACGAGGGCATCCTTGTTGCATCCCAAATCCCTCTCACATTGTCTCTCCCACTCCCACCCATCACAAGTTATTTTCTCTGAAGGCAGAGGTTGGGATGGATCTGGACAAGCAGGACTGTGTATTAAATGTCAGCCTTTGTGGCAGGTAGGGAGGAAGCAGGATCAGGCAGACGGCAAATTTGAGCTGTGATTCAGCCCTGGGGAAGCCTTGCCCAGACCCCCGGGTTGGGGTGTGGGGTCTCTGAAGTGTGTGTGACCCTCACAGTTGTTCCAGGACCTGCACTGCACTTGGCCAGCCTGAGTGCAGTGGAGGACCAGCAGGTGAGAACACACATGAGGTAGGCGCAGGGGCTCCTCCAGCCACCACGATCCACCCGGACCTCCAGTCTGAGTGACACAGGCTCTAATTCGTACACCTTCCAGCTCTCAGCGTTCTGCTCATGTGTGATGCTAAAGAAGTGGCCAGTGATCAGTTGATCACCCTACCCTGAGTTTACCTACATCAGTTGCCTGTCTGGGTGCTGAAATACCAGCCCGGGGTGGATGTGGCAGAGCTGCCGCCACCGCCGCCTCCATAACATCTGAACTGCCTGGTCCCACCACTCACGCTGGGCCAGCTTCCTCACCTCACCTCTTACCATCACCATTTCGCTTAACAAAATGAGGTCTCTATTTGAATTTCTTCTGGCGTTTCTCATCGGTCTGGAAGATTATACACTAACATTTATAAAGCACTTGGACAGCTTTGACTAAATTATGTTATTTTGCATGTTTGTTTACATGTAGTCCCTGTTCAGTCTGCCGTCTTGAAACCAAATGGCAACTACTACATTTCCCAATCTCCAATGTTTGAAAATCTGAGTAAAAATTAGAAACCTCTCATTGTAAACATATAGAAGATTGAGTGTATGGGAATATGCGCACCCAAATTATGTACTTATTTAGTCCTGTTAATTGATGTTTTTGCAGGCTATGACTTAAACCAACTCACTGCCTGTACTTAAGTGAGAAACGATTAACATCCTCCAGTCAGTGCCAGCACCCACACTCGGGGAAAGTCAGAAGTGCCCTTAGCTGTCCTGCACATCCGACCATCTGGAGGGGAGGAAACTGAGAGCAGGGAAGGAGAAGAAATCCCTGGAGGAAGCTTCCTCACCCCCACTCCAGACGGGGCGCACGGGGTGGGAGAGAAGTTTGGCATGCTCTCCCCTCACTAAGACTGTGCGGTTCATGCTGGCCTTCAGAGCTCACTTCGTGCTTCACTTGAGGGATTCGGTTGTGGAGGCTTCACTGTGATTGCAGGTTGGGTCTTCTCTGCCCGCCTCCCCCACACATTTCACTTTGCCCTCAAGTCTTCATTTTTACAGGCAAACAGTGTGTCTCAGTGGACAGAGCTGAGCACGCAGTAGGCAAATGCTTGACTCTCAGATGTAATATATATTCATATTATTATATTAGCTCCTTTATATTGATTAATTTACTTTATTACAAATATATAAACATAATATATAAATAATATATAATTTAGCAATACTATAATAATACTTATATTCCAGTAATATATGTTAATATTGATAATGTATAAGCTAATTTAGTTAGTGACATCACTGGCAAGAAGACTAATGAAGACGAAATAAATCAGAAGAGCCCAGAACTTTGAAGATCTTTGAGGGAACGCCTTGCCCATGATGTAAATGGAGAGAAGTATATAGAAGGTGTTGGCTGGGGCTGCCTGTACTCCTCCTTTTGATCCCTGTTACTGGGTCAAGAGTGAACCAGGGCACCCCAAGTGTGTGGGCAAAACAGGAGCCCAGAGGCCAGGGCAAATCCACCCTGGCCAAGTGCCTTCCTTCTTTCACCACATTGCAGTGCCCCAGTCCGCGCGTGCCTCAGCTCCTCATTTACACTCTTGTGAACAAATGTTGTCACTTCTCCTACACAATGAAGTGAACATGGTGCAGGAGAAATGGCACCTACTACATGGTGACACACATCTTAAAGCTGGGGAGAAGGAGAGGGAGAAAGAGAGAAAGAGAGAGAGAGAGAAACACCAGTTTTATACTGTAATATAAAATATAGGAAAATACAAATTGATGTTAAAACCGTTTATAACAACTTAGCCTTTATTTTCATCTATGCCTGCACTATACATTTTAGTAGTCATCTAAGTAATCTGGTTCTAAAATCATAATGTAGGCTTTAAATTTTGAAATAATACAGTTTTCTACATTACCAAAAATGTACCTTACAAGCCAGTACTCAAATCATCCAGTGTCTTCTTAGCCAAAGCAGACCTTTTTAGCATCTTCAGAGACCCTATCAGAATGTGCCCTGGAGGTTAGGGGGAGTTTCCTGGATCACAGTCAGCCCTTCCCCTGTTGCCAATCAGTGCGGGTGTTTATTGTAACTGCTGGTTCTGAGAGAGCTATGTGAGTGGCTCTGGCACCTACACACGCAGGAGCACTTTGTCACCATCAACATCTTTGGCAGGTGCAGCTGCAGCTTGTAAGCAGCCTTAGATCCCGGCCACCAAGCAAGGCAAGCCGCTCCACTGTCCCTCTTACACCGCTGGTAACCCTCACCGGGATCAGAGTGCACTGGACCCTCTTGTCCCCTCCTACCCTTCCCCACTCACAGGCATGGCCAGTCTCCTGGTTCTGGTTCTGGTTTGGGGAGGAAGAAGGTACAGGCCCAGCCAGGGGGAAGTCCGCAGGGGGGACCCTATCTGCTCACACAGCCTGTGGACTTGTCATGGAGGTTCGGGTGCATCGTGATGGCTGGAGGAGCCTCAGCGCCTGCAATGTGCAGGTTCTCACCTGCTGAAAAAAACTCAGAATCCCTCCGGGTGCGGGTGTAGCCGAGGGGAAGGTGAGACTCAGATGGGACAAAGGTGGAGGAGAGGGTTTTCTATGTTCCACAGCACAGACAAAACATTTTCTCAGCTGGAAATATTGATGGCTCAGCACCGGCCCCACCAAGTGGAGGGACTGGTGGATGTCCTGAGCCGAGGTTTCTCAGGGAAATGCGAGGAGATGGTCGGAGGAGGGGAGACGCCGTGAGAGCCTGGGACCTGACGTCCACCCGTATGACTTCAGCGCGGGAGGTGCGGGTTATACATAGGATTTTCCCCAAGTCAGAGCAGCTGCTTTCCCTGGGTCTGATGTTGACTCTTTATTATAATAGTGAGATACATGCAGAACAAGAGACCAAGACCTGCAGCAGAGTGTCCTCTAAACCCTTCATTCTCCATCTGGCATAATCTCGCTGATACCGAGCTGTCTCCCACTGAGTTCCAGGCCTGTTCCAGACACTGAGGTGCAGCAGTGGTGATGAAAAAGGAGGGAGTCCCCATTCTCATGCAGGCGACAGACTTGTGGGGGAGATAGAAAAAAATTAAATGGACACAACGTCCGATGGTGATATGTATCTTGGGGAGAAATAGTCAGGAAGGAAGGTTGAGCAAATTTCTGAGTGTGTTCAGTGAACAATGGAGAGAGCAGAGTGTTCCAGGCTGAGAGATCAGCAAGTGCAAAGGCTCTGCGGCCACAGTGGGCTGCATGTTGAGAGTCTTAGTTACTAGTGTGGATTCTTAGATTTCTCTTGAGTCTGCATTTTGCTTTTATTTGTATTCTTCGTTTCACTTTCTTAGCTCATTAACATAAAAACCTCACCACCAATCTGTTGAATTCAGCATATTCTATTCCAGTGACTCAACGTGAAAACTTTGGTGACTTTGGGTCAACTCAGTGCATGTCTATTGAGTGGCCTCCCTGGGCCCAGCACTCTGTCAGGAGCTAGCAGGCAGTGGAATTAACTTGAGGGGTCTCCACCTTGATGACCCCAGTTCATGAGCTTCCTCTGTGTCCTCAGTCTCCTTCCAGTCCACCTCCTCCCATTTCATCTGGGTCATGAGATCTGGTCATGACACTCTCTCACACTTTCATCTTCTATGTCCAGCTCCTTCCAGAGGTCTCTGCCCAAAGGTCCGCCAAGCTTCTCAAAGTCAGTGCAGCCCAAACTGAGTTGTATTTTTTTTCTTGGAAGTCCCTTTGGTAAGAAAGCCACTAATGCGCCCCCCCAAGCTCCAGGAATGGCTGTTGCCTCATCCGACCCCAGCAGCCCGCACCATGATCCCACTGCTGCAGGACTATGCACCATCCTCTCTTTCTTTTTAGTCCTGGGATGCACACCAAACTTTCCCTCATCGCAAAGGCCCTCATGTGGCAGACAAATACACATGGATCACCACATGTGGTCACTGCTGGTAAAGGGCTACAGGATCCCAGAGCAGAGGACAGACATATCTCCCTGACCCGGTAGAGCACAGGTCACTGCAGCAGCAAAGACCATGAAAGGAGTGAGGCAGGTATCATGCTGCAGCATCTCCCCACTCTTCCCCCAGTGCACCCTGTGTTCCCAAGCCACCATCTTGGTGGGATGCTGTCCTTGTGTGGTGTTAGGGGCATGCCCATTTATTCCTTCATTCCCTTCTTCATTCATCTTGTATGTTTCCTGCTCAGTGCCACTTTGGCGAGAGGAGAACTCATCCTTCGGGTCCCAGCTCAGATGTTGCCTCATCCATGAAGACATGCTGATGGCCACCCAATCTTGCTGACTTTGGCCCCATGTGCAACACCCCAGGGCTGTGATCATGCTTTGATTACCTCTCCAGCCTGTGAACTCTGTGAGGACACTGGGCGAGACTCAGAGAGGAGCTCGTAAATGTGTGGTGATGGCTAAATGACTGAACAGTGAAAGGATTAAACACAGGCCATGTGTAAGTCAAGTTCACCGAAGGTCAGTTTCCTCCTCCTCCTCCTCCTCCTCCCTCATTCAAGGACCAGGAGGCCGAGAGGCGTTACTCACCCTCACCTCCTCTGCCACTTCAGTAGTCTGGAGGTCTGTTATCTTTCATTTCAATTTGTTTACACTTTGAAGACATTTCATGGCTGTACCTCTCAGTATTGAAAAGCTTAAAGGCAGGAGCCCTTCTGTGGTGCCTGAACCAGGAGAAGACATTATGGGAGCACATGGTGTTGAGGAGGACGTGGCCCGGTGTCTGGGTCCCTGGGCAGTGGGAAGTGAGGAAGCAGAAACAGAGGAAGTTTTCACCCCTTCCCCATCAGGACACATTCCTCCCTCTTTGCCTTTAACCAACCTGATTATGATTACCTGGGGTTCAGTGTTTCTCCTTGGTAGATTTACCGGCCACCAGACCTCAGTTCTAAGCTTTCTGCATGGCCTACTTCAAGTCAATAGTGCCTTTGGGGCCTCTGTCCCTAACTCTAAGTAAATCTGACAGTTATGCTGGCTGAGATGGAGCCTGGATGAGTTCCTGGCATCTCACTGTAAGATGCTCAACTCTTGCTGTCCCCTGTCACTGCTGTCCCCGTAACCCCAGCTTGCAATATGGTGGTGGCATGTTTTCATAGAGGAATGAAAGAGTGAGTAGGAGAAGGGCACGTGGTGTCAGGGCGGCACTGAAATACAGGGGACAGGACTTGGCTATTGGCTGGTCCTGACCTTTTGCAACTGGCCACACACCCTGAGTGTGCACAGTCTCCTGGGAAATCAAAAGTCCCAGCCTGAGCGTGTGGTCCACAGAGGGCTGAAGGATGTGACAGAAGCAGCCCACTCACAGGAACCTGGGGAGCCCAGGGCTCAGAGCACACTGGGGAGTGCAGCCTCACTGGCAGTGTGCCCCCCTGGATGCCATCATCGTATGCCACACCACTCTGAGGATAAGTGGGCTGTACTTGATTGGGAGACTGTGGGTTCCGGGGGATCACGCTTTTGCCACTTCTGTCTTCTTTCGTCTCTCTGTCCATTTTCCACCACTACCCTACTCCCTGCACAGGTGTTCTCTTCTTTGGCCGCCAGCACGAGGCACCCATTGGTGGAATCCTGGTCGGGGTGGGTGATTTGTGGGGTTGTGAGAAAATACAACAGGACTGCACTCGTGTCCGTGGGGTTTGAGGGAAGCTGTAGGATGGTGGAGCAAGTTGAGAATCTGCAGGAAAATATGACATAATACCATGGAGCTGTGTGCATAAAATGGTTATGATGGAATTTATATATTCTGTATGTTTCACATTTAAAAAAATGATAGAAAGTGTCTGTGTACGTGTGTATATCTTAATGATGTAGAATGGCAAATTCTTATTTCTTATTTATTTATTTTTGGCTGCGTTGGCTCTTCGTGGCTGTGTGCGAGCTTTCTCTAGTTGCGGCAAGCGGGAGCTACTCTTCATTGTGATGCGTGGGCTTCTCATTGCGTTGGCTTCTCTTGTTCCAGAGCATGGGCTCTAGGCTTGCAGGCTTCGGTAGTTGTGGTTTGCGGGTTCTAGAGTACAGGTTCAGTAATTGTGGTACATGGGCCCTCAGCACCATGTGGGATCTTCCCGAACCAGGGCTCGAACATGGGTCCTCTGCATTGGCAGGCAGATTCTTAACAACTGCTCCACCAGGGAAGCCCTAGAATGGCAAATTCTTAAGTGAAACAGATGAATGAACCACAGGTTAAAACATGGATGAGATGCCACAACATGACACTAAGTGTGAGAAGCCAGACAGAGATGTCCAGAATTGTGCAATTCCAATTACTTGAAATATACAGAACAGGCAAATCCATAGACAAAAAGCACACAGGGGGTTGCTGAAGGCTAATGGGGAAGAGTGGGGAGGGGACGTGGCTGTATAATGAGGTCTGGATTTCTTTCTGAAGTGATGGAATGTTCTGAATTAGTACTGATGATGGTTGTACAACTTTCTATGTCAACTCTAAATCACTGAATTGTACACTTATGAAAGGGTGAATTTTATGATATGTGTATCTATCTCCCTTTAAAAATCATCATGAGTAAATGTGATTTTTATAAGAGAACGTCAAAAAAACATATAATCCTGAGTTGTTTGTTTATTGGTTCGTTCTCATTCTCACTCTACTAAGCTCTGTAGACATGACGAAAGACCTCCCAAGCAAGACAAGCACTATTTGTTCAGAGCCGGTGCTACAGACTGAGAGGCACAGACACCGCCTCTCACGTTACACTGACCCAAGCACACGCAGAAGTGCTTTCTGGTGGCAAAAAAGAAAGTTGTGATGTGAGGAAGCTGGAGGCGGCGGACAAGAAGAGGGGAAGCCCGCATGACTGCCTAGGGCAACATATTTGGCTTTCCTACATTCTGCTCTGAATGTAAAGGATGAATACTGAGGAAGTTTTCAGTTGCTGAGCAAGCACTGACACTTGGGGTCTCTTGCTGCACAGATTTGTGTCTGGCTTTCCAGATTGCGTCCTGCAGGGGGTGGGGCAGGACTTCATGATTACAGGGATGAGTTCCCTGACTCCCAGGCGTATATAGAAAATTCTGTATTCTGCAAGCCCTCTTTCAACATCTTCAAATACTCTTGGGATAAAGAATCTTTAGTCAGTCAAAATTAACTGCAAACAGTGGTAATAATTACACTAGTGTTGAGTAACAAAAACAATGGTAATTTTCATTACCCAAATCTCAGGATTTCTTATTTCATGAATGCCCACGTTGTGGTGAGTCTACTGTGAGTCTTACACTGAAAGAAAAAAAAAAAAAACATTAATCCAATGCATATTTTTCTCATCCCCAATATCGTTGCCAAGCCATCTGGTCGACCTTGCTGCAGGAGCCCCCAGGTGAAGCTCCACTGGTGCGAATCTCAGCGGGACGAACCCGGGTTGTGCAAGGGCGCAGGCGTACAGCCGCCGCCCTAACTCCTGGGGTCGCACCCAGGCCGCCATCCGTCGCGTTTCTCGGTCCGGTGTGGGCCACCGCGGGTCCAGAGACCGTTCCTAGGATCAAGAGAGAGAGCTTATTCCGTGGGGGAGCCTCAGACAACCGCTTCCAACCAGGATTGCGCACGGGCTCGTGGCTCCTCCGGACCATCTGCGGACGGCCCAGGCCGCACCCTGTTTCCCAAACGTTTGTTAGGGTCTCCGACCACCGAGACACAAGTGGGACGGCCGCCGCCTGGAGCGTCCTGCCCGCTCGCCCGCGACACTCCTTGTCGTACCCCGCGGTGAGGGGACCTGCGTGTGCTGTCGACACACAAGCGCTGCGCCGAGGAGAACAAGTGACAGAAACATTGTATATGCAGCCTGACCTGAAGGGAATCCCATCTACGGACCCCCGTGACCGCTTCGCGTGGAAACTGGAGAAACGAAGGTGGTCGCCGGGGAGCAGCTCCACTGCCGCGACGGCACCTGGACGGACACGGGTCCCCAAGGCGGCGAGGACGCACCGCCAGACGGCCTGTGGGTCGGGCGTCATGGTCCCGCGGGAAGGAGGAAGAGGAGGCCCGCTGACGCCCTCCCAGTGCTCCTTGTTTCTCCATCCGGGCCGGCTCCACTCCGGCGAGAGACGTAAAAAGTTGGTGAATAAGTTCGGGATCCAGCGGAGAGGCCGAGGAAAGCCAAGCGCCGTCCGAGTACATTCGTGTCGTTCCGCACCTTCGGATGACTCGGAAAAATTGAGAAAGTACGACCACCAGGACGTGGAGGACGACGTCGGGCACGGACACCGTGTCCTATAACCACGCTCAGTCTTGCGGGCGGAGGGGTACCAGGGCGTGCTGGTAGACCCACCAGGACCACCCCAACCACAGCCCCGAAGCGCAAGGCCGGTCTCACACCACATGAAGCTGCTCGGCCAATCTCCGGCTACAGCAGGAAGCGCCCACGCCTCGGCGCCACCGGGACAGTCGCCGCCAGCATTAGCGCCTCCCGGAACTCTGCCTCGCGCCTGGCGGCCGAGTCACAGCCCTCGCGAAAGTCGCCGAAGCTACGGAGGGAAGGGACGATCTCAAAGCGGCCGCTATGTAGCGCCCGGCAAACGACTACAACGGACTCGGGAAGGATCCCGATCGCCGGCCGGCGAGGGTGCAGCGCGGACCGCCCAAACGCCCGAGCTTTTCACGGGGCGTCCGCCTCGGAGCTAGACCCCGGCTCGGTACGAGGCGGTCCGACCCTGGCAGCAGACAGAAAGGGGGAGGGAGCTGGGAACATGTCGCCGGGTGGCTGCAGCGAAGGATCCCTGAGCACACGGGCGGGTCCCTGCTCCCGGGGCGGACTTAGAGATATTGCGGCGACTCGGGCTGTGTGGAGTGAAAAACTGAAACGATGAATGTACTCGGTGAAAACATGTATGAATAATTTTTATTTGTGACTTCATAGTGGAGCCCTTGTGAAGCATTTCTTTAAAAAGTCCAGAAGCCATCAAAGAAATGAATGGTAAACTTGACCACAAATTGATCTTTACATATTCCACAAGCAAAGTCAAACAACAAACGCTGTGTGGGGAACATCTCTGCAAATTACATGTGTAATAAGAATATTGATATCAGCTTTACTTAATATAAAAACAGAGTATTTCAAAAACATAGACATTAAGAGAATTTAGGTAAATAAATTCCGGTTAGTGCATCCCCACAATGCATTATTATCAATTGGTGTTTGAGTTACTGATATTTTTTAAATGAGGTAGATCTATAGGTACTGACTTAGAAAGATGTTGATAATGGACTATTCAATGAAAATAGCCATTTGTAGAACTTCCAGGGGAGTTAAAAAATAATAATAATAAAGAAAAGAAAAGCCAGCACCAACAACAGGATATGCATTTATCTTTTAAAGAATCTGAGTTGGAAAGGCAAAAGAATTAGAATAGCTAAAACAACTCTGAAAAACAAGAATCAAGTCTTCCTTATAGCCTGGTGTCTGGAGCCAGAAAGATGAGTGTCTTCAGAAACAAAGATGGGCCGCACCTCCTTCTTTTCTGCCCCATACTACTACAGCTCCCAGGCAGGAGCTGGCATCCCAGCCCGTAAATGTCTCTGCTCCACCCAGGCCCAGATGCAAGTGGGGACCTTGTGTAAACTTGACTCTGCAGACCTGGCCTCCTCAGCCTGTTCCCTCATCCTGGGAGACCCTAGACATTCACTCAGGCGCCCCAGTCATCCCCACCAGTGGCTGCTGGCTCGATTCTCCATGGTTTTAGCTCTTCACTTCATGAGGCATGAGTTGCTTTCCCAAGGGAAAGAATTCCCCTTACACAACAGATGTGAACCAAGGGGACAACTGAACTTTGCACCTGGACTCATCATACACACTTTGTCCTCACATCTGGTGATGAACACTGATGAGAGTGGAGATGATACAGGCAACACCTCCTGACCCCAAGTTTACTATAAAACTTGTCCAGTCATGCAGAGGGGTGCACATTACCTCAAGGCTCTCTGACTTTTCAATGACAATATTCCTGAACAAATAATAAATAACATATAATAATATATAGCTTTTATTTATTGGCTTTTGTTATGTGAGAAGCACTTACCTATTAGATCATGTAATCACTCAACTCTCTCAAGAGGTTATGAAACTTATTCACACCTGAAAATTGTGAAGTTCAAAATGGGAAATAATTTGCCCACAATCAAAGCTGATTAGTGGCAGAAGATGGATATTTCTCGCCTTGTGTTGTCTGTAGATTTAATAAAAATTGGTGGAACACAGGGTTTATTTATTAATTCCCAAGTACAAATATTATAATTGCTAGCCCGGAACTCAGAACTTACATTCTGTCATAGAATGTGCTGGTTATTTCACACCACTTATGTGATATTCCTTAATCATGAAAACTATTGTGTATTCAGAGTGTGCACATCTCTGTGATGCATTTGAAAGACATATGCCAAGTCAGCCCAGAGAAATATTGGACTTGGCCTCAAGAAGGGTTTGAGCTTTTGATACACACAGCTGCCTTATCCCAGTGCAGTCACCCTCAACCATCACCTCTGGATACTCTTGGGCATGGAGAAGCCTGAACCAGAAAGTCCAGCATGTTTTTAGGAATTAGCCACCTTCAAATTGTGGCTATAATCTTCATCAAAAACGGGAGACCTGGGCTTCCCTGGTGGCTCAGTGGTTGACAGTGCCCCTGCCGATGCAGGGGACACGGGTTTGTTCCCCGGTCTGGGAAGATCCCAGATGCCGCGGAGTGCCTGGGCCCATGAGACATGGTCGCTGAACCTGCGCGTCCGGAGCCTGTGCTCCACAACGGGAGAGACCACAACAGTGAGAGGACCACATACCGCAAAAAAAAAAAAAAAAAAAAAAAAGGGAGGCCTTTTAGAGCCATCTCAGGGGAACCTGCACAGGGATGTGATGATGGAGAACAACAGTCATCTGTTCTCTGTGGATGACACTGTCAGCATTTATTTATTTAATAAAAAATCATCCAGAGTAGCTTCCCCAGAGTTCACTCCCCTCCCCACCCTGACACATATACACTCATAAAGCACTTACTAAAACCTGGGCGAAATGATCTTGTTCATTTGTTTACTTCATCTTTGCCATTTCAAAAGATAGTAGACTTTCCGATAACTGTAGTATGTCTTTATTGCGGCTCCATATCTAACACTCAGACCAGTGCTGGGCGCTCACTGCATGGAGGCCTTAAATGGATAAATAAATGCATTAAATATTTTCCAAAACCCATTCTGCTGTGCAAACTCCGGTGGAGTTTAACCCTACAAAGTTACACAGAACAGATATTGTCCCTTTAAAATTCAAGTCATAGGGTTGGCATTGAGTTATATTATTGGATTTTTTTTTTTGAATATAAAGTTTAATCCACTATAGAACAATTGATTCACCCTGGTCAGAGGAAAGTGGGAAAAAATGATCCTGCAGTCTGTCAAAGTCCTGGGACCTACACATCAACAGACAGTTCCTTAACATCTGAAGCAATGGTCAGCATCCTTCTGTTCTGGGGAAGGGCTGGTGGTGCTGCCAGAGCTCAGGACGCCCTTCCCTGTGCTGCTCTTTCCTGTTGGCCTTGCTTCTCCTCCTGATGTGAACCTGAAGACCACACGCAGATCTCAAATCAGAACTCCAAATCCATATACATTTTTCCACAAATGGTTTTTGCCTCTACAAGTAGATGTGATTTCCCAGCCATAATCAGGAGAAGAGGTGTAGAGGAAGAAAGAGGATTCCCAGAGTCCCAGCTCTAGGTGGGCTCCAGGCTCTTGCGATTCTATGTGGAGAGGAGCCTGGTCAGTGAGAGAACAGGACCTGTAATGTCAACTGCAGATTTCCTTGAAGAAGAAGTCTTCTCACACCTTGTAAGGCCAATGCAGAAATACCACTCCAATGGTGTCCTAATTCTTTGAGCACATTAATCTCTATTCATCTAACTTTATGTACATTCCTTGGCTTCTGAGAAAGTGCTCTTTCTGTTACTATTATTCATGTAGCAACTTTTTCAGTCTCTCCTTTTTGTTGATTTACTGTGTCTTAATCTCCCTGACATCCCACCTTCATTTTATTTTTCAGTCATTTTACTCTTAAAAATAGTATACATCATCAATGTTCTATATCATGTATCTAATTGTTGCTATATTCCTCCATTTCACATCTTTTCTCTGTGTTAAAGCCAATACTTGACACATACTTACATTAGCCTTGTGAGCATTTGCAAAATTCTCCTTCCCCTAAGTCACTGTAGCTATTTCTTTTCTCTTTTTCTCAGACATGGAAGGTGACCTTAAAAACATGAAATGATACCAACACAGCATGCGTTCAGGAAGGACCCATTTATCTGCAGGTCAACGGTATGTTTCTTGGGGATGAACTCAGTCGTCACATAAGAGACCTGGTAATGGGATAAAATAGGAGTTCATGACAATCTGCTGATAGATAAAACGCCTGAGCATAAATTCTGTCCCAGTAGAATACTTGGAATACTTTAAATTTTGGAATAACATTTCCCTGAAGACAAACTGGAACTTCAGTTTCAATAAAAGGGGAATTGCCTCAACATAGCTCATGTATATAACGTGTGAAAAATAAAGAAGACTTAAAGTTTAATCAGAAAGTTATGCAGGCGAGCGACTACAAAATAGAAAATCAGTGTGAATTCACCAAGTAACACTGCATGTGAATAGAACGAACATGGGCAGTTTGTTTTAAAAGAAGACTACCAGTGAGAGAGGAGACTAGAGCCAGTACATAGAGAAATGAGTACATGGACGTGCGTGAACATCTGTAACAGCCTCTCCTTTCCTTGCACATAGCAGAGTCTTCACTCTGGAAGAGAGCCCATGGAATGTAATGCATGTGAGGAGATTTCACATGCAACAACGTGAATTTTACATGTATTAACTCAAACAGGAGAGAATCCCTATAAATGCTATGAATGTGGGAAAGAATTCAACTAGAGCCTTCACCTTTATATACACCAAAAATTCACACAGGAGAAAAATCCTAAACTTGTCACTAATCTGGAAGAGCGTTTGGCCAATATTCCTTTTTTAAGTATCAATAACATAAGGTGAATTATACTTCAGAGAAACCATATAGATCCTATCAATGTGGGAAAGCTTTAGTCAATGCTCTAAACTTAGATGGCATAAGAGAACTCACCGTGGAGGGACCCCTACAAATGTTATGACAGTGAGAAATAGTTCAGCTGGAGTTTTGCCTTTACACACATGAAAAATCACACTGGAGAGAAACCCTAAAAACGAAGTGAATGTGGAAGACCCTTCATCAGAGGCCAACTTTCATTCACATATATGAGCTCAAATAGCAGAGACGTTCTATGTCTGGAATAAATATGGAAGAACTTTCAGTTGAAACTTGGTTACTTCAAAGTCGTGGACTCATTCACACTGGAGAGCAAAGCTTGTGAGTGTCATCATGTGGGAAAACATAAGACAAAGCCATGACCTTAGACATCATGTGAGAAGTCACATTGGGAAGAAGCTCTATAAATATAATAAATGTGGAAGACCTCTTAGATGCTGCTCTCACATTTATATGTACCAGAGAACTCAAGAAGAGACACTCTATATCTGCAATCAATGAGGTAGAGCCTTCAGCTAGAATTTCTCTTTCTTAAACCACCGGGACACTCAAGTGAAGAGAAATCCTACACCTGTACTCATGGTGGAAGAGCCTTCAGTTGGAGCTCCAGTCTCAGCACACACAGAGAACTCAGAGCCAGCATTAGTTCAACTAATCCTGTTACTTCAGTTTTTAATGTATCATTTCTCTCATAAATTAAAAGAAAATTATAAATTAATTTACTCTTTTACAAGGCTGCTACTCCTGGAGAACTGTGTGTACCTGGACAGAAAATATTCCAAGAACTCAGAGTCAGGCAGTGGTTTATCCCCTATATTAGAATTTTGGAGCCAAAGGATTTTTCTCACAAGAAGGGCAGATACCTATCTCGGTACTGAGAAACTGGCAGATCATTGCAGACATGGAGCAATCCATTTCCAGATTGTTTTAGAATAGCAGGCTTGAATGTACTAATTCATGGAAACATAAAGCACTGCCCCTCAGAGCTCCATTTGTAAGTCTGCCCGCCAAAGATCTACTCTTTGCTCTGGATGAATAATCCTCAAAACAGAAAGTGCTTGGAGAAAGATGAGCATACAGAGAAAGCCCATTTTGTAAGTTAAACCTGCAAGAAGGCTAGTTAGGGAGAGGCTAGGTCCCCGTCTTTAGATCAATTGCTTTTTCTTTGTTGGCCAAAACATTCATTATAACACTGAGGTCAATTGAAGACCAATGACTTAAGGCATGATGTATTCAAAGGGTCTATAAAACACAGGATGTTGGGGCAAAATTTGTCGGTGTATGTGCTCCTGTGAATGCATGTGCGTGTGCATGTGCACACATACACACACAAACACACACACACACACACACAGAAAGAAGGGATAGACTAGAGTATCCATTTGATCCCTAAAGGGAAAATGTCACTCAGGAATCAAGGCCATAAATGTGTCATGCAGGAGAAGAATCATATAAATCACATATATTCATGGATTCAATTTTCAATTATTAACAAATATTTACTGAGTCCATCTCATAGTTCAGAACTTACACTTTTATGAGGATTTAATTTTAAATGATACAATGCCCTTCTCTTCCTATAACTGTATATTCTAATGCAGGCAATAAAAATACACTGCAAAATAGAATACGTGCATAAGGGTTTACACATTGTATAATTACAAAATGCTTGCCACTAGTCTACCAAGAAAAGTTGGCACTTTATAAAAGAAAATTGACATTTAAAACATTGTCAATTCTGAAACTTTGGAAGGCCATATATTTCAGAGTCTCTGCATTATTAAAAAATATTTTACACAATTCTGAACTTTAGAAAAATCTATTCTGCATGACTTTGAGAAAGCAAAGCTTGATTCTCCTTCCTAAGGGTCAGCTTTGTTGCTTATTGTATTATGAAATAAGTATTTTTGAATTAATTGTTTGAATTCCAAAGTACTTTTTGAAAATCAATCATCATATTTATAAATGCAGAAGATAAAGCACTGAGTGAAGAAAACAGAATATAAAATTATATCTATGCCATAATTATAGTTGAATTAAAATATAATACCTATATTACTGTAAACAAAAATAATCAATAAACAATCTATAATAAGATTTAAAAAGTGTTTTTTTTGAACCAAACTGAGGACCAGCTCAGAAGCCGTCTTCTCAGGTTGTTACCAAAGGCAAGTTCCTTTGCTCAACGCACAGTGAGACCAAAAACATTGAAACATCCAAGTGTGGAGCACACGAAGGTTTATGGCAGGGCCCCACAAGGAGACAGGTGGCTCATGCCCCCAGAAAACTCAAACTCCCTGAAGCGTTTCAGCAAAGCATTTTGAAAGGCCAGGTGAGGGAGGAGCATGGTTGGTATTGCAAAATTCTTGGTGCAGGAATCCTTTGTGCATGTAGGTCAGGTCACGATGTTCCTGTAAACCTCCAACAAAACAAGTGTTATTCTCTTTTCTGCAACTTGTTTATGGCTATATGAATGGAAAAGTGTTATACTCTTAAAGGTCAGAGTCTTGAGAATGGGCAACCCTGTCTATTTCAGGCTATGGGCAACGTTCTTAACTCTAAGCACCAGCAACCGAATACAAAGATTAAAGTTAAAGAAACAGATCTAATATGGAGTCAGATTTCTTCTTCCCTGTTACAAGATTACTCTGAGAAACTGTTCTCGAGAAACACTGTTTCCAGCACAGTTTTATATCTTCTCAGAACAAAGAACATTAAACAAGTTAGGGATGTATTTGGAGAAAAACAACAACAGAAAACACAGATCCGCATGTACAGAGCGAGCCAGCATGACCCACCACCAGGGAAGAGAGTCTCATCATCAAATGAGGACGAGCATTGGTGTCCCAGGAAGAGAGATATTTAGTCTTTAGTTTTAACATGATCATTCTTTACTTCTGGTCAATGTGTTCTTTTCTGTAATAATTAAAGCAGGTGTATAATGTATGTTTGATAGGCCACACACAGGCTATTTCAGCTGCATGAAATTTAAGTTAATTCAGAGATTTAAGTTAATTCAAGTTAAGCCAGAATAACATCCCATACCTCAACATGTGGAAATTTCTTTTATCATTACCTACAAAAAAAAAAAAAAAAAAAAAGAGGGAGCATTTTAACAATTAAATAGAGGAAAATTCAGATCTCATAGGAAGAGGCAGTTCTTCAAATTGACTAAATTTAACTTTATGAAAAAGCCACACACACACACAAGCACACGCACGTGCACACACACACACACAAAAAAACTTTGGCCCGAGATGGGAAATCTGGGCTCCTCACACCAGACATGAAAGATTAGAAGGCACCTGCTGGCTCCTGCCTTGTTGCCGCAGTGCCGGCCCTGTGGCTACAGCCTGGAAGCTGGGGGACCTAGAGGTGGACTCACTCGTGAGCCCCAACCGGCCCGGGGCCCCGGTAGCTGTGTCCCCGCCCCCGGCCCTGAGAGGAGACCCTCGGTGTGGGCGGAGCCTGAAGTCCCTGCCCCAGGGTCGACGCAGTGCGGCCAGAACTGCCTGGGCGCCCTGGCCTCGGGCCGCGCTGCTCTGGTCACTCCGCGTCCCTCCCGGCCGCCGCCCCCGAGGGAGGCGTGAGGAGAAGAAGGCAGCGTTCTGTGCAACAGCTGATGGTCACTGTGGCCTCTGTGTGACTTACCTTGAATGTCCCGCTCACGACAGAAGCCTGTTTGTGGCCCACGGAACAGGCACTGAGCATCTGCTTTCATTGTTAAGGAAAAGGACGCATTGACCAGAAGTAAAGAATGTTGGTGTTAAAAATACAAATGATATGCCCCGGGTCCTAATATGCCTATGCTGGTCCTCCTTTCATTGTACCTTGCCCTTTCCAGGTGCCATGGGCATGCTGTCTCGCTGGGCACCTGCTAGTCTCTGTTTTGTTTTGTTTTTCCCTTGAAGGGCTTTATCCCTGACTTGGTTGATATTCTTCTTCTCAGGAGACATACAGCTGTGCTGGAAACCCTGCATCTGAGAAGCAGATCCTCAGAGCTATCCGAGCGGCTGGCTTCCAGTCTGTAGGCCTCACTTTGGCCCACATACAATTGTTTTCTATTCCTGTGATAGATTGTTTATTGATGATTTTCCTGGACACAGCTGCTCTTGCCTGAGAGCCGGCCTCTTTCTCCAGGAACGCGGACCTGTCCCAGAGCTCATGGGTCTCGGGGGCCTCACTCCCGGAGCACCATCCTCACCACCCTGCAGGCAGTGGACCGCGGGCGGCAGCCCCAGGAACCTCGGGGACAGTGGGGGAGGGGCTGCAGGCACCTGCAAATCAGCAGCTGCACCCACCATCGCAGGGACCCCTCCCACCCCAGGACGCCTCCGCATGCACAGCCCCAGCTCCAGGCTCCGGGAAAGACTAACCCCTGACATTGAGGAAGCCCCCAAGGCCAGCGTGTCCTCAGCCTTCTCACACAGAAAGCTGGAGTCCGCCTGGCCCTGGTGCCTGAGAGCCTGGAGCCCCCTGTCCTTCTGTACCTTCCTCCCCACACCCCCCGAAATTCAGGGCAACCTGGCTCTCATCCCAGGAACTCAAACCCACCCAGCCTCTGCCCCTCAACAGTTTCCAGAGTCTGGGGGTGTTCCCGGTAGTGGAGGGGACACAATCTAAGAAGGGCCGCCAGACGTCACCAGTGCCGGCCCTTGTGTCCCTGCTCCCTCCCCTCGTCCCAGCCTCCTGGCCTTAAAGTGAAAGCAACTTTCCTGCTCTTAACACCTTTTTTTCCATATGCTCCTCCTTCACCCCAGTGGCCAGGATTTCCCTCTTTGGTCCCAACAGGCTGCTGTGTTTTGTGTTGAATGGACTCTAGATCGGGACACCAGGGTGAGACTAGGTTTTAAAGATGGCGGGGTACTTGCGCAAATAACTGAAGTGAGCAGCGTCAGCATCTCAGGGGCACCCACACCCACAGCTGCATCCTGCCCACTCAGCCGCCACCCTAATGTCTTAGGCTCCTCCTGCCTACACCCTGCAGCAGGGCTAGCTGTGCATTGCATTCTGTGCTTGTGTTTCCCGGGGACCCTCCTGGCTCAACCCTGGCTGTGCACATGCCACCTGGCCTCCCCATCTCGTCCTCAACGAAGCTGCCCTGACAGGCTTCCGTCATATAGTGTGCACGCCTTGCTTCTTGCTGGTGATAAACTAACAAAGCATTATTCTGTATCCATCTATTATGACGCATGCTGATTACCCCCATTGTTTGACTATCTGTAACTCATATTTTAGTACTTAGCTGTATTCTAAAGTGTTGACATTTCAATTATGTAAAATAATGCCCTTTCAAGTGACTCAGAAGGGAGAGTGGCCAGCAGAAACATGGCCCCTCAAGTTGTCCAGGCCCCAATCCCGAGTATGAAGATGTAAAGTCACCTGGAAAAAGGGACTTGTGTAGGGTGATTACGTTAAAGGTCTTGATCTGGGGAGACCCTCTTGGGTTATTTGCGGTGGTGTACTGTGATCACATAGATGCTCGGAAATGAAAGAGAGAGTTAAGAGGGTCACAGGTGGAGGAGACGGGAGGACGTGACCGAGGCGGGAGTGAAGTAGGTGCTGGGGCCACAAGCAATGAGTGTGGCCTCTTCTAGAAGCTGGTGAAGGAACAGACCTTCCACCAGATCCTCCAGAAGGAACACAGAGCCGTTCACACCTGATGTCCGCACAGTGACACCCATTTTGGACTTCTGACTCCAGGACTGTAAGAGAAGGAACTTGTGTTATTTGTTATATCAGCAATAGGAAACAAATACATGTAGGGAAGTGTATCTTTTCTTTTTTTTAAATCAGGTTTATTATAACACTGGTAAGTGAAATTTCCTTGTATTGCAAGTCAGAATGAGGAGAGGTGACACTGATAATGTTTCCTCAAAGAAATCATTGCAGAAGCCCCTCTCCTGTGATGAAAGAGCGGATCATGACCAGGGGAGCCTCAGGGCACCAAGGGGAGCAGCTGTGTGCCCAGCACCTGACTGAGGAGGTCTGAGGGCCTCTGAGTGGGAGAGGGAGATGCTGAGAAGCTTTCTAAAGTCTCTGCATCTGCACCTAACCAGCAGCTGAGCACGGGCGTCCATGTGGAAGCAGGGATGATGCCTCACTGTCCTTATTTCTAAAGCAGAGATGAAAATATTATCACGTCATAGAGCTGTGTGGAGAATTACATGAAGTAATGTGTGTATTAGCACATATCTCAGGGCACGTAGCAATCCCCGATAAGTCCTATGACTGATTTAAGATAATTATGTGTTACTTGTCTAAATGGGCCACAGGTGATCAGTCTTAGCGTTAGATTCTGTTCCTGCTTTGGACCCTTCTCCTCGCTCCTGACTTGTTTCTACTTCTCCATCCCCCTTGTTCCACAGGGACCTAATGACTTCCAGCTGAAACTCCACTTTCCCTTGTATGTGGTTGGAGGGTGGGCCGGAAGTAGCCTTCTTCTGTGCCCACCTGAACCCTAAATTTCAGAATCTTATTTAATCCTTGTAACAAAGCACTGAGGCAACACAAATATTCTCCTGATTTTCGAGAACACAGAACTGAAATTTGGTGCTTTAGTAACTTGGCCAGGATCGCAGAGTGAATGAGTGAGTGATCAAGATTTAAATCCAGGCAAGTCTGATTCCTGGGCCCTCTCAACCACAGGAAGTTCACCTCTTGTGCTACTCAGAGCTTAGTGATTGTACTGGTGTTTTTTTTGAAGTAGTCTTCAAGTTCTTGTAACAGATTTCTCTTATTGCCAAAGTACTTTATATTTATTGTAGCAAGCTTTAAAAATATTGATAAATATGAAAGAGATATTTAAATTCACCTGTAACTCACAACCTCAAAAATCTACCTGCATGAGAGGATCTCTCTTGTTTTATTTCCTTTGCATTTAAATATTTGCCTGATATAGAAGGTACTAGATTTGTTTCCCCAAATTCTTATTGCTGAGCACTAAAGATTATTTCTCAGCTTAGAGTAAGCATTCTGATAGTTAAAATATTATACCTAATTATTTATTTGATATAATTTCCCAGAAATGACAACAGAAATTTCTAGGCCAAACAGAAAACCTTTTAAAGGCTTTTGATTTCCATGTACCACAAAAGGGCCAAGCAGAAAAAAACTTGAAGAGCATGCAGGTCTTCATGGATGAAAGCTAGAGTCTTTGTTAGCGGGTAAGATATTATATAAAAACATTCTTTTCTCTTAACATAAAGGAAAATATTTCAGTCTAAATTTATGCAGATATGTTGATTTCCTTTGCTTTCTTCTAGTAACCATTTCTATTTCTTCATTTGAATATTCCCACTTATGTATCATGCCAATTTTTCTGCTACAATGTTTATAGTATTATATATTTGTAGGAATTATTTATTAGGAATATCAGACTTCCGTGAAACATGTTATAAATAACATTTTGACTTTGTAGTTCTCCTCTTATTTCTTGACCTATAAGACTTGAACAAAGATTTTTCTATGTAGCTTGGCCTAGCTCTCCATTGGGTTCTGTGCCTGTGTTTCCCGTGGTCCCCTCCTGGCTCATCCCTGGCTGTGCAGACCCCACCTCGTCCTCCAAGAAACCTCTCTGCCCTGGCAAGACGGTATCCACACAGATTGCTCCCCTTTTTTTTGCCACTGAAAATTAAGAAACCATTGTTCTAGGCCAGTCTATTGTGACCCACATTGATCTCACTGTTTTATTATTTGTAACTCATATTTAGTAGTTGATTATATTCTCAACTGTTGTCAAAATGCTAGTTGATTGTGTAAGATAATGTGCCTTGAAGTTGCGCAGAAAGGGTAGTGGGGTTGACAGAATAATGCCTCCCCCTCCACCCAAATATAACTGTTCTAATCCCCAGAACCTGTGACTAAGTTACGTTACATGACAAAAGGGACTTTGTAAGTGTCACTAAGGATTAAGTAAGGATTTTGCATTTCCCCAAAGAAGACATACACATGGAAAATAGGCATGTGAAAAGATGCTCAACTTCACTAATTATTCTAAAAAATGCAAATCAAAACTACAATGAGGTATCACCTCACTGCAGTCAGAATGGCCATCATCAGAAAGTCTACAAATAATAAATGTCGGAGAGGATGTGGAGAAAATAGAACCCTCTTGCATTGTTGGTGCGAATGTAAATTGGTACAACCATTATGGAGAACAGTATGGTGGTTCCTTAAAAAACTAAATATAGAACTCCCATAAGATCCAGCAATCCCAGTGTTGGGCATATATCCAGAGAAAACGATAATTCAAAAGAGTCATGCACCATATTTTTATTGCAGCACTATTTACAATAGCCAAGACATGGAAGCAAATTAAATATCCAATAGAGGAATGGATAAAAAAGATGTCGTAGATGTAAGGTCCGTTGGCCCGGGTGAAAGGAGGCCCGGGGGGTAAGAGAAAACATAGACCAGTATGAGGTAGGAGAGGTATTGGGACATAACGACCTCACCTGTTCTGGGAATCAACAAGAGACTCTAACTTCCTGCCCAGAAAACAATGGGGCTGACGGGAAGGGAAAATGGGCTTACACCCCACAACAGACCAACCAACACCTGGCCCTGCTGTATCCTCACCAAATAAGGAATTACCCTGTATAGCAAACCACCCCCTCCCCTTGCAAGCCGCCTTTTGCTTTTACCCCAATAAAAATCCCCCTCATCCAGTACTGGGCGTGACTTCTCTAGCCCCTTTCTCTCGGACCAGTGAACCTCGCCCGGGAGCGCTCCCTAATAAAGCTCACTTGAAGCTTTCCTTTGTTTCGCGGTGCCCTTTGTTAAGATCCGACCTTACAGTAGATATATTCAGTGGAATATGACTCAGCCATAAAATAGAATGAAATAATGCCATTTGCAGCAGCATCGTTGGACCTAGAGATTATCATACGCAGTGAAGTAAGTCAGACAGAGAAAGACACTTATATATGAAATCTAAAAAGTGATACAAAGGAACTCATTTACAAAACAGAAATAGACTCACAGACATAGAAAACAAACTTCCGGTTACCTCTTTCTGGAAAGAGGGGGGACAGTGAAATGAGGAGTTTGGGATTAACATATATGCACTACTGTATATAAAGTATATAAACAACAAGGACCTACTGTATTTCTCAGGGAACTATATTCAATATCTTGCAATAACTTACAATGGAAAAGAATCTGAATATATATATATATATATATATACACACACATACATATATATATATGGATTACTTTGCTCTACTCCAGAAACTAGCACAACATTGTAAACCAACTATAATGCAATAAACGTTTTTTTAAAAAAAACTAAAGATCTTGACCTAGGGAGATCTTCCTGGGTTATTTCTGAGGGTGCACTTTGATCACATAGGTCCTCAGAAGTCAACAAGAGAGTTAAGAGGGTCACATGTGGAGGAGATGTGAGGACGTGACCGAGGTGGGCATGCTGTGGGTGTTGTGGCCACAAGCAAGGAGAGTGGCAGCCTCTAGAAGCTGGTGAAGGAACAGACCTTCCTCCAGAGCCTCCAGAAGGAACACAGCGCCGTTCACACCTGATGTCCTCATAGTGAGACCCATTTTGGACTTCTGACTCCAGGACTGTAAGAGAAGGAACTTTTGGTAACGTGTTATATCAGCAATAAGAGACTAATACAGGTAGGGGAGTGTATCTTTTATCAAAGGAGAGATTTATTATAACACTGGAGACTGAAGTTCTCTTGGGTCAAGGAGTTAGAAAGAGGAGGGGTCACACTGACAATGTTTCCTCAGAAAGTCAATTCTGAAGCCCCTCTGTTGAGAGGACAGAGAGGGAGCAGTGAGTGGGCAGATGCTTTAGAGCTTCTAGACCATCTGAGTTCAGAGAAGGAGATGCTGAAGCAGCCTCCAGAGGTGTGTGCATCTGCGTCTCACCCGGGAGCTGGGCGTAGCCCCCAAAGATGAGCATCCAGAAGCAGGCAGCTGGCCCACAGGCAGAAGACAAGAGGTTAACCAGAGAAAGAATTCCCTTATACCCCAATGTGCTTTATGTAAACTCACTTTGCTTCTTTCTCTTTCTTATTATACCTAGTGGAAAGTGAAAGCAATATTTTATTTAGTACTTAAATAAAGTTGTGTGTGTGTGTGTGTGTGTGTGTGTGTGTGTGTGTGTGTGCTGCATTGGGTCTTCGTTGCAGTGCACGGGCTTCTCATTGCAGTGGATTCTCTTGTTGTGGAGCCCCGGCCCTAGAGTTCACGGGCTTCAGTGGTTGTGGCTCGCAGGCTCTAGAGCGCAGGCTCAGTAGTTGTGCCGCATGGACTTAGTTCCTCTGCGGCATGTGGGATCTTCCCGGACCAGGGCTCGAACCTGTGTCCCCTGCACTGGTAGGCGGATTCCTAACCATTGCACCACCAGGGAAGTCTTAACTAAAGTTTTATAATTTGTTTTATTTTACAAAATTAAGATTAAGCTTATAAGTGGGAGACCAATACCTTTCACAGTTCCCCAAGGCTGAATTGAACTGTGCTTGTGTTAGAGGGGGCTCATCCAAGTCGACATGGGGGTGCCCATAGGAAAGACACAAGCTGGCCCTGAATGACACAGATATCTCAGTCCTAGAGCCCCCCTTCCTTTCTGTGTTATGTTGGACAAGGCACCTACTGTCTCTAACTCTTTGTTTCCCTGCTTCTGAAGCAGAGGTGACAGTACCACTATGTCACAGAGCTGTGTGGACAATTCCGCAGACAATGTGTGTATCAGCACACATGCAAGGGCAAGTAGTAATGCCCAAGAATCTAAGTGAATAGTTGGTGATAATTATTATCTACTTGCCCAAAGCACAGGGGTGACCTTTCTTGGTGCCGATTCTGGTCCTGCTGTGTATCTTTTTATCTCTCAGCGCTCCTTTCTTCTTCTTGATCCACCATGACCTGAGCCTTCCTGCTGAACCTCCACTCTTCACTGTGGCTGGAGTGTGAATGTGAAGCAGTCCTCCCTGCACCCACTCTGAGCCCTTTACTTTCAGGAAACAAGTCTGTGAAGCAGTAGCACCACCTCCTTGTTTTCCTGATGGCAAAACTGAGACTTGAAGCTTTTAGCTACTGGGCCAAGATCACAAGGTAAGTGAGTGAGGGACCAAAAGTCTAACTGAGGCAACATGAATCCTGGACCTTCACACCCACAGTTCACTTCTCACAGAAGTCGGCTCAGAACTCAGCAAGTGTATTCATGTTTCCTTTGAAGTAGCTTTTATATGTTTCTCTTATTACCAAAATACTGTATATTTATTGTAGCAAACTTTGAAAGTATTGATAAACATGAAAGAAAACATATAAATTCACCTCTAATCCCACCACCTAGACAATCTACCTTTTAGAGACGATCTCTCTTCATATGTTGGTTTATTTCCTTTCCATTTTAAATATTTGCGTGATATAAAAGGAATTGTGCTTTGTTGCCCCAAATCATTATTGTTGAGCAGGTAAGATATTTTCTTATTTTAGAATAAACATCCTGATAGTTAAAATATTGCAACTATTTTTTTTTGGTATAAATTCCAGGAAATGAGAATTCAAAATTCTGGATCAAAACAGAAATCATTTCCAAAGCTTTTTAATGTTTATATACTGCCAAAGGGCCAAGCAAGAAAAGTTACAGAGTCTATAGATCTGCAGTGGATGAAAGCTACAGTTTCTGTTAGTGGGTGAGATATTATATTAAGGCTCTTGTCTCAATAGAAAAGGAACTAATATCTCAGTCTAGCTTTTATGGACAGGTTGAATATTTTCCATTTTCTAGTAACCATTTATACTTATTTACATGAGCGTTCCAGCTTATGTTTCTTGCCAATATTTTTCTGCTGGAGTTTTCACTTAATTATATATATCTAGAAGCTATTTATTAGGATTACTAGACTTCTGTCATGTATGTTAAAAATAGAATTCTGAGTTTGTAGTTCTTTCACTTTTTGACATTTAAATGTTTAACAAGGTTGTGTACTAAAATCCATTAAGCTTTTTATATGTGGTTTAGCATTCAGGATAATGCTTAGGTATTAGTTTGCTGGGGTGGATATAATAAAATACCACAGCAGGGGGTGGGGCCTTAAATGACAGAAATATATTTTCTCAAACTTCCAGGGCCTGGAAGTCCAAGCTCAAGATGTGATGGGGTGTGGTTTCTCCTGAGACCTCTCTCCTTGCCTTGCACATGGTAGCCTGTATGCTGTGTGCTGTGTGTGCACATCCCTAGTGTTTCTCTGTGTGCCCAGATTTCCTCTTCTTAGAAGGACACCAGCCAGATCAGATTAGGGCCACATTAAATCCTTGGTTTAGTTTATTCATCTCTTTAAACGCCTTATTTCCAAATACGGTCACATTCTGGGTTACTGGAGATTAGCGCTTCAACATATGGATTCATGGGCAAAATTCAGAGCCTAACAGCTTAGAAACGTCTTCCCCACCTCAGATTATAGAAATAGCTATATTTTCTTCTTGAAGTTTATGATATCAAATTTTATATTTAAATGATATTTGGAATTTATTTTGATGTGTGGCATGTTTTTTATTGAAAGATAGGTGCACAGGTAACATAAATGTATAGTTTACAGAATAATAGCAACATAAATGCCTATCTTCTCATCACCCACCTTAAGAAATAGAACCTTCTAATTCCTTTGGGCGTCTCAACGATCTGATGTTCCCTTGCTTTCATTAGAGATTTCCACATGTATATGAATTCCTAAACAATACATTGGCTTTTCCCCTTTGGATTCTTTACACGAGTAGAATCACACTGATTTTCCTTTTGTGGTGTAGTGGTTATTTTGTTTTCAACATTGGATTCTCAGATTCATCCGTGTTGATGCATGTAGTCAATTTAATTTACTGCTCTTTAGTAGTCCATATGGTTGTAAAAAGCAAGACAACAGCTCCAGTAGAATCACTTATGCTAAGCCCCACGTCACCAAACTGAGATCTAACGGAAGTATTTTCAGCTCTCCCAAAAGGAAAACTTGCACTAGTTAATCAGGTATCTCCTGACCAGCACTAGTTGGGTTATCTGCCTGACAGAACCCTGTCTCACCTAAAGGAGATTTCCTTTCACTAACTCTCCAGCTTTTGAGCCTGTGTATCTGGTTCCTGCTATTTTCTGCCTACAAACGTTTTTCATTCGTACAACTTCTCAGAGCTGCTTTCTGTGTGCTAGAGAGAATGTTGCCCGATTCATGATGAATCAGGCAATAAAGCCAAAAGATCTCCAAATGTACTCCACTGAATTCTGTTGAACACTTTCAATATCCCTAAATCCATCCAATCTATTGTTAATAAATATTCGAGTGTTTCTGGCCCTTTACTACTATGGCAATTGCTCACACGTCTCAGCTCTACGCCTTGGGTGTGATGTTAGGGGTGTGCTCTCCCAGCCACACAGTGTAATGAAAGAAGCTTATATTCCTGTGAGCAGGGAGTGACAATTCCTGCTGTTCCCAATCGCAAGCAACCTTTTTATTGCCTTTCTTACAAGTTTCCCGGAGGGTGAGGTGAGAAATGGTATTTTATTGTGGTTTTAATTTGCATTTAATTTATTACTAATGACACTGAGGATCTTTTTAAGTGTTCATTCAGCATCTGTATTTCATCCTCCATGAAATGCCTATTTAAGTCTTTCTGACTTCTTTTCATCTTTATGTTGAAAGTTCTTTGCACTTATTACACATATCACCTCCCACTTCATGGCTCTTCTTTCCTTTCTTTTTAGGATGTCTTTTGACAAGCAGGAGTTTTAAATTGTAATATTGTTAATTATACTTAATAAATATGGTATTTACCAGGTTTTCCTATATGATTTATACTTTTTGTGATTTTTTTACAGGAAGTTCCTCATTCCCCTGATGTTATAAGAACATTCTCTTATGTATGCTTCTACAGATTTCATGTTTTTTTGTTTCACCTTTAATCATCAATTTACCTGGAATTGATACTTATGCATTTTCTCTGAAAATCAGCATGTTTTCTTCCAGCCGAGCTTGTGGGGAGAAGATGCCACCCCCTCCAAAAAATCTCGCTGCACCCACAGCTCCCTCTTGGGCTCAGAGTCCATCTCTGGAGGCTAGAGGGGTTACAGGAAAAGATAGAATAAGACAAGGGGTCAGAGAAAGGTGGGGCTGCTGTTTTCCATGATGCTGTGGAAGCTCTCTCGCCAACAAGGGCCACGTGAGAGGAGCCCATGCGGACGGTAAAAGAATGAGCCTCTTATCTCTGGAGGAGTAGCACATGTCAGGAAAGCCCCAGGGAAATGGAAGCACTCTTTAGCAGGAGGGTTCTCAAAGATTTCACAGCAGCAAAGTGGCCAGTGTGCCTGGAGCACGTGCGTGTGCACGAGAAGGAGGGGGCCACCAGGATGCTGGTTGGTGTTCGCAAATTTCTGCCTGCAGATTAGCCCCCGTCTCCCGAACATCCCCCACTGGGCAAACTGTCAGGTCCTCCTCTGAGTCCAGCGACAGCAGACACTCCGTTGTCTCAGGATGCTCTCTACTTTGCTTTCCCACTAGAAGACGAGATTCTTAAAGAGACAGATTTTGTCTTTTTCCTTTTTGTGTCCCTACTGATAAGAAGTTTCACTGCTCAATAAATATTGAATAAACAAACAAAAGAAAGCAAATGAGTGAAGGTAACATTTTCCTCTGCTTTCATCTCTTTCCAGTGGGAACCAGGTACCGTAGGAGCCCAGAGCCGCTGCTAAACAGAATCTGGAAATGGTCACTTCTGCTTTTCACCACGTGGGAGGGTCTGAGGGATGAGTCTCAGGTCAGAGCTTCCCGGTGACGGTGAGTGAATGGAGAGCCCCTCCTTCAGTGTGTTCTTTCCATGAGCAGCTGAGGTCTGCGGCTCAGGGGCTGAGCGCTCACCTGGCTCGGCTTTCCTTGCACTCCCTCCATGGCTGTCCCTGATTCCCATGGGCCCACCCAGTAAAGAAAAAGATCAGAAATGATTTCCTACCTTGCATTGGAGCCCCAGACCCTGAGAATCCCTGGCGCTGTGAGTTACGAGGCCAGCACCTGTGTAAGGCCACAGTGACGGCCAGGGTCCTGTCAGCACGGCCATGGACTCAGGACTTGCAGAGTGGCAACCATGCCGACGACCAGACACGTGTCATACAGTGGGACCAAGGGTGCAGGGTAAGTGGGTTTCCCAGAGGTTTAGGAATCCTGAGAGCAGACAGAAGCCCAGGAGAAGCAAAGACTTCAAAGCATTTGGAGAGCAAATGTGAAAACTGGGTCATGATTGGGAACCAAAGGCAGCGACGGCACCTCAAGAGGAAAGCGAGTGAAGGAGAGAGAAACGACAGGCAGAAGGGGCGGAGTACAGAGCACCTGGCGGGGGGTGGTGGTGGAAGGAGTCATAGCAGAAGAGGGGAGAAGTGGAGAGGACGGGGGAGGGGCCCCCCGGACAGCAGAGGTCAGGCCAGTGTCCCTAGGGGACGCCGCAGCCTCAGCCTGCCTGCCGCCCGCCAGTCATGGAGGGGAAAGCACTTGTGCAGCAGGACATCGTATAACTTAGTAATACTACAGCCCTGGTTAATGAAATCCTCAACTTCTTCTGCAGAAAATCCCATGTAAGTATTTTACTTACGTTTAGGTAGTTTCTATTTTCTATAAAGACCTGGGCATTGACTGACTTCGTGCTCCACCTAGTAACACAGCTTAGAATTACAGACAGACCTGGTGTGCCTCTCAGCTCTGTCTCGTGGGAGCTGTGACTCAGGGCATGCCCCTCACCCCATCTAAGCCTCAGTTTCCTTATTAGTAAAACCAGGCATGATGATATGGGCTTGAAGGTTAAATTAATAATTGCATGTAAAATTCTGCAGTGCCTGGGACATGAGAGGCATGAAATGTCATCATACTTAGTATTTGTTTTGTATGTTCAGTGTGAAGTCTGGGACCCTTTGCAAACGGCATCCTGTTGACTGGACTGGACACATAACTAGATTTTCTTCACTGAGATGAAATCTTGCAACAAGCACCCTCACTCCGTGTTTCTTCTTCTCCACCTTGGCCTGGACTCTTGGGCCTGTCTGGTTCCCCTCACCTCCCTCTTTCCTGCCTCTTTTGTCAATGTTTGACTCTCTCCAGTGTTGAGTTTTCTCTTCAGTTGTGGCCAGGGTGAAATGTCAGTCACCCGGTAATGGCAACATCTGACCAAGATTCACCACAGCAGAGGAGTCGCCTCCTTGTGCAAGGGAAGGTTCAGCACATTTCAGGGCTGCTTTTCTGTCTGCTGCTTGTAGCCTAGTCATCATTCTCCAGGAGACCAAATTTCACACTCCATGTCTTCCCAGGACCTGGGTAAGCCTCCTTTCTTGCAAAACCTGAAAGTCCTTCAACAGATGGATTTAACATCTAACGCAAAGCAATTTTACGGATTTTTCTCACATAGACTTATGTAACCTGATGTTCTTCACTGAACTTCTTTGGAAATGTTAAAAGAGAAAATCCAACTGAGTAAACTTTAATGATCTTATTGGCTTCATTCAGTGATTCATGAATCAGGCAGCGTCTAATCCAGCAGATAGAAAGGAGCACTAAAGACCTAAACAAGGCAGGAGGTTTTACAGGCAGAAAAGAGCAGGGACACAGAAGCTATAGAAGCAAGAAGCTAGCTGCTTATTTCGAGGTTACTCTCCTTCTAGGTGAGGCCAGCGTCTCTCAGGCAGATGACCTAACGTGTGCTCACCTGGAGCTCCTGATTGACTGGTTTAAGATTCCATCGCTGGGGGAGCTGAAACTATAATTAAGCTACATGCGGCTTAAGGTGAGCAATTGCATTTTGGGCCTGTTGTCTTCTTTTTAACAGAAGGTTCTAAAGAGGAGATACAGTTATTAAAATTACAGAAATTATCATTCAGAGTGTACGCGTGTAAACGTGGTGACTCAATGGCAGAAGAAATAATTGAACCAAGGCTCGGTAGGTTATAATTTTCCCCTGGTTGACCTGAAGGTCCCCCTGTTGACACCTCCACTCTGTCACCACCGGGCAGCCCCTCCTGTGCCCTCCGCACACTCTCTGGGATCTCTACCACCACCCATTCAACAGAGTGAGTCACATGCTTAGATGAGCTCCACACCTTGGAAAGAACATGACTTTGGTGTGCTAATCACACCCTCACAATCTAGGCCAGAGAAAAACCTCCTGCACTTATTGCCAGTGAGTCCCTGAGAGATGTGAACAAAGCCCTTCTTGGTCGGAGCTGCTCATTATTTTCAATCTTGCACATCTCTGCTCACGGGTTTAAGGTGTTTTCTTCTGTGATGTAGGCACTATAAAGCGTTCCAACAACTGTACTCCACAAAGACCAGGCTTCTGCTTTGGTCTTGTGCAATTATATGTAATGAGAAGATAAAAGAAGCCTGACTAATTTGTCACAGATTAACTCAGTACATTTTTGTTATTAAATTTCAGCTACATAACTAAAGCCAAAAATATGAAAAATAAAACCACAGCTCTGACAGCACTGTTCTGTTTTTCTTTTTTCTTTTTTAAGAAGATGTTGAGGGTAGGAGTTTATTAATTAGTTGATTTATTTTTGCTGTGTTGGGTTCTTCGTTTCTGTGCGAGGGCTTTCTCTAGTTGTGGCAAGTGGGAGCCACTCTTCATCGCGCTGCGCAGGCCTCTCATTATCGCGGCCTCTCTTGTTGCAGAGCACAAGCTCCAGACGAGCAGGCTCAGTAGTTGTGGCTCATGGGCCTAGTTGCTCAGCGGCATGTGGGATCCTCCCAGACCAGGGCTTGAACCCGTGTCCCCTGCATTAGCAGGCAAATTCTCAACCACTACGCCACCAGGGAAGCTCCTGTTCTGTTTATTTTTATACTTTTAAAATAAATCTTGTGACCTGAGCTTACTTTTCGGCACAGTTAACAGTTAGAATGTTTGTTGTCATGTTGATGAGCTGGTTGGATATTCATGCCATCGGGGCACACTGAGAGACTGGTGTTTTGGAACACAGAAAGAAGTCTCCAGGCTCAAAAGAAATACATGTTACACCCATCCCTTTATTTCTGCGAGGGATTGATTCCAGGGCCCTGCAGATACCAAAACACATGGATGCTCAGGTCCCTTACAGTCAGCCCTCTGTATCCAAGGTCCCCATCTACAGTTGGTTGAACCCATGAATGCTGAACCTGAGAACACAGATTGACGAATGTGTATTCCCTGTGTTCCTGGAAATATGTAACCGCCCTTGGTGTCTGGCTTGCTATATCAGTTGCATGGCTGTATTTCAGTGTCAGACTTCTACCTATAAATAGATCCGTTTTGTGTGTGCTGCCAAAGTAAGTTGTTCTGTGTGTGAAAGGCATCAGTCAAGTGATCAATTCTAAATATTCCTGGATGCTAACCTGTAACTGCTTTTGGGTCATAGCCTGCTTCTTTGGACATATTGTTGGCTGAGAGTATTTTTCTATAACGTGGAAAATAACACACAATTGGACTGATGATGTTTAGAAACCATCTTTGTAATTAGGGGAAATTTTAGAATTCCCTCAGATACTATATCCATGAAAAAGTTGAATTCATAGACACAGAGAGTAGAACAGTAGTTGGGGGGACATTGGGGTGAGGGAAATGGGGAAAGGTCGGTAAAGGGAACACAGTTTCAGCTATAAGATGAATAAGATCTGATGATCTAATGTAAAACATGGTGACTATGGTTACATGGTGATTATGGTTAATAATACTGTTTTGTATAATTGAAATTTGCTAAGAGGTTAGAAATGAAATGTTTTCACCAAAAAAAAAGAGAGAGAGAGAGGGAGAGATAAATACATGAGATGATAGATGTGTTAAGTGACTGCATGGAGGGAATCCTTTCACAATATATATCAAACCACCATGATGCACACCTTAAATATCCTATAATTTTACATGTAAATTATACCTCAGCAAGGTTAAAATTTTTAAAAATATATAAATCCATGAATAATGGAAGGTCGATTGTGTCCAACTCTATAACATTAGGTCCTAGAATCTGGGTAAAACATTCCATGAGCCAAAGAGTTCCCTTAAGTGACAGAATGTGGACAAGTTTTACCTATTAGTCATTTCTGAGTTATCATGTTTATCAGGTGAGTTAATGTAAGATTTACAAAGAGCTGCACACTGGAACTTTCTAATGGATTTGATCCTATTCTCCCAGGATTTGGTATTTGGAGATTACCTTCTGTGTGGACTCCTTTGATTTCTCATACAATGGATTGTAAACAGAGATACTGTGCAATAATTTTCTGGGTTTTTAACTTTCCTTCAATATGAGCTTTCTTCCAGTCAGTAAGAAGTATTTGTGTTGCCTTGAATAGAATTAGAATTATGTCAAGAATGCAGAGAAACAGTCTAAAGTTCCACATTTTTGTACTTTCAAAGTAGACTTTTTTATTTTTTCGTGATTAATAAAGGGTACCTTGATTGTAACAGATCTGCCCTTTCCCTTTGGACTCTTTTATTTTATTTTTATTTTATTTTTTTAACATCTTTATTGGAGTATAATTGCTTTACAATGGTGTTAGTTTCTGCTTTACAACAAAATGAATCAGTCATATATATACATAAGTTCCCATATCTCTTCCCTCTTGCGTCTCCCTCACTCCCACCCTCCCTATCCCACCCCTCCAGGTGGTCACAAAGCACCGAGCTGATCTCCCTGTGCTATGCGGCTGCTTCCCACTAGCTATCTACCTTACGTTTGGTAGTTATATATGTCCATGCCACTCTCTCGCTTTGTCACAGCTTACCCTTTCCCCTCCCCATATCCTCAAGTCCATTCTCTAGTAGGTCTCTGTCTTTATTCCTGTCTTACCCCTAGGCTCTTCATGACATTTTTTTTCCTTAAATTCCATATATATGTGTTAGCATACGGTATTTGTCTCTCTCTTTCTGACATACTTCACTGTGTATGACAGACTCTAGGTCTATCCACCTCATTACAAATAGTTCAATTTCGTTTCTTTTTATGGCTGAGTAATATTCCATTGTATATGTGTGCCACATCTTCTTTATCCATTCATCCGATGATGGACACTTAGGTTGTTTCCATCTCTGGGCTATTGTAAATAGAGCTGCAATGAACATTTTGGTACATGACTCTTTTTGAATTATGGTTTTCTCAGGGTATATGTCCAGTAGTGGGATTGCTGGGTCATATGGTAGTTCTATTTGTAGTTTTTTGAGGAATCTCCATACTGTTCTCCACAGTGGCTGTATCAATTTACATTCCCACCAACAGTGCAAGAGGGTTCCCTTTTCTCCACAACCCCTCCAGCATTTATTGTTTCTAGGTTTTTTGATGATGGCCATTCTGACTGGTGTGAGATGATATCTCATTGTAGTTTTGATTTGCATTTCTCTAATGATTAGTGACGTTGAGCATTCTTTCATGTGTTTGTTGGCAGTCCATATATCTTCTTTAGAGAAATGTCTATTTAGGTCTTCTGCCCATTTTTGGACTGGGTTGTTTGTTTTGTTGTTATTAAGCTGCATGAGCTGCTTAAAAATTTTAGAGATTAATTCTTTGTCAGTTCCTTCATTTGCAAATATTTTCTCCTATTCTGAGGGTTGTCTTTTGGTCTTGTTTATGGTTTCCTTTGCTGTGCAAAAGCTTTGAAGTTTCATTAGGTCCCATTTGTTTATTTTTATTTCCATTTCTCTAGGAGGTGGGTCAAAAAGGATCTTGCTGTGATTTATGTCATAGAGTGTCCTGCCTATGTTTTCCTCTAAGAGTTTGATAGTTTCTGGCCTTACATTGAGGTCTTTAATCCATTTTGGGCTTATTTTTGTGTATGGTGTTAGGGAGTGATCTAATTTCATACTTTTACATATACCTGTCCAGTTTCCCAGCACCACTTAGTGAAGAGGCTGTCCTTTCTCCACTGTACATTCCTGCCTCCTTTATCAAAGATAAGGTGACCATATGTGCGTGGGTTTATCTCTGGGGTTTCTATCCTGTTCCATTGATCTATCTTTCTGTTTTTGTGCCAGTACCATACTGTCTTGATTACTGTAGCTTTGTAGTATAGTCTGAAGTCAGGGAGCCTGATTCCTCCATCTCCATTTTTCGTTCTCAAGATTGCTTTGGCTATTCTGGGTCTTCTGTGTTTCTATACAAATTGTGAATTTTTTTGTTCTAGTTCTGTGAAAAATGCCAGTGGTAGTTTGATAGGGATTGCATTGAATCTGTAGATTGCTTTGGGTAGTAGAGTCATTTTCACAATGTTGATTCTTACAATCCAAGAACATGGTATATCTCTCCATCTATTTGTATCATCTTTAATTTCTTTCATCAGTGTCTTATAATTTTCTGCATACAGGTCTTTTGTCTCCTTAGGTAGGTTTATTCCTAGATATTTTATGCTTTTTGTTGCAATGGTAAATGGGAGTGTTTTCTTGATTTCACTTTAAGATTTTTCATCATTAGTGTAGAGGAAAGCAAGAGATTTCTGTGCATTAATTTTGTATCCTGCTACTTTACCAAATTCATTGTTTAGCTCTAGCAGTTTTCTGGTAGCATCTTTAGAATTCTCTATGTATAGTATCATGTCATCTGCAAACAGTGACAGCTTTACTTCTTCTTTTCCAATTTGGATTCCTTTTATTTCCTTTACTTCTCTGATTGCTGTGGTTAAAACTTCCAAAACTATGTTGAATAAGAGCGGTGAGAGTGGGCAACCTTGTCTTGTTCCTGATCTTAGTGGAAATGGTTTCAGTTTTTCACCATTGAGGATAATGTTGGCTGTGGGTTTGTTACATATGGCCTTTATTATGTTGAGGAAAGTTCCCTCTATGCCTACTTTCTGCAGAGTTTTTTTTTATCATAAATGGGTGTTGAATTTTGTCAAAAGCTTTCTCTGCATCTATTGAGATGATCATATGGTTTTTCTCCTTCAGTTTGTTAATATGGTGTATCACATTGATTGATTTGCATATATTTAAGAATCCTTGCATTCCTGGAATAAACCCCACTTGATCATGGTGTATGATCCTTTTAATGTACTGTTGGATTCTGTTTGCTAGTATTTTGTTGAGGATTTTTGCATCTATGTTCATCAGTGATATTGGCCTATAGTTTTCTTTCTTTGTGACATCCTTGTCTGGTTTTGGTATCAGGGTGATGGTGGCCTCGTAGAATGAGTTTGGGAGTGTTCCTCCCTCTGCTATAGTTTGGAAGAGTTTGAGAAGGATAGGTTTTAGCTCTTCTCTAAATGTGTGATAGATTTCGCCTGTGAAGCCATCTGGTCTTGGGCTTTTGTTTGTTAGAAGATTTTTAATTACAGTTTCAATTTCAGTGCTTGTGATTGGTCTGTTCATATTTTCTATTTCTTCCTGATTCAGTCTTGGCAGGTTGTGCATTTCTAAGAATTTGTCCATTTCTTCCACGTTGTCCATTTTATTGGCATAGAGTTGCTTGTAGTAATGTCTCATGATCTTTTGTATTTCTGCAGTGTCAGTTGTTACTTCTCCTTTTTCATTTCTAATTCTAGTGATTTGAGTCTTCTCCCTTTTTTTCTTGATGAGTCTGGCTAATGGGTTATCAATTTTCTTTATTTTCTCAAAGAACCAGCTCTTAGTTTTTTTGATCTTTGTTATCATTTCCTTCATTTCTTTTTCATTTATTTCTGATCTGATCTTTATGATTCCTTTCCTTCTGCTAACTTTGGGGTATTTTTGTTCTTCTTCCTCTAATTGCTTTAGGTGCAAGGTTAGGTTGTTTATTTGAGATGTTTCCTGTTTCTTAAGTTAGGCTTGTATTGCTATAAACTTCCCTCTTACAACTGGTTTTGCCGCATCTCATAGGTTTTGGGTCGTCATGTTTCCATTGTCATTTATTTCTAGGTATTTTTAAATTTCTTCTTTGATTTCTTCAGTGATAACTTCGTTATTAAGTACTGTATTGTTTAACCTCCATGTGTTTGTATTTTTTACAGATCTTTTCCTGTAATTGATATCTAGTCTCATGGTGTTGTGGTCGGCAAAGATACTTGATACAGCCTCAATTTTCTTAAACTTACCAAGGCTTGATTTGTGACCTGATATGATCTATCCTGGAGAATATTCCATGAGCACTAGGGGAAAATGTGTATTCTGTTGTTTTTGGATGGAATGTCCTACAAATATCAATTAAGTCCATCTTGCTTAATGTATCATTAAAAGCTTGTGTTTCCTTATTTATTTTCATTTTGGATGATCTGTCCATTGGGGAAAGTGGGGTGTTAAAGTCCCCTACTATGAATGTGTTACTGTCGATTTCCCCTTTTATGGCTGTTAGTATTTGCCTTATGTATTGTGGTGCTCCTATGTTGGGTGCATAAATATTTACAATTGTTATATCTTCTTCTTGGATCGATCTCTTGATCATTATGTAGTGTCCTTGTTTGTCTCTTCTAATAGTCTTTATTTTAAAGTCTATTTTGTCTGATATGAGAATTGCTACTCCAGCTTTCTTTTGGTTTCCATTTGCATGAAATATCTTTTTCCATCCCCTTACTTTCAGTCTGTATGTGTCTCTAGGTCTGAAGTGGGTCTCTTGTAGACAGCAAATATATGGGTCTTGTTTTTGTATCCATTCAGCCAATCTGTGTCTTTTGATGGAAGCATTTAGTCCATTTACATTTAAGTAATTATCAATATGTATATTCCTATTCCCATTTTCTTAATTGTTTTGGGTTTGCTATTGTAGGTTTTTTTCCTTCTCTTGTGTTTCTTTCCTAGAGAAGTTCCTTTGGCAGTTGTTGTAGAGCTGGTTTGGTGGTGCTGAACTCTCTCAGCTTTTGCTTGTCTGTAAAGGTTTTAAATTCTCCATCAAATCTGCATGAGATTCTTGCTGGGTAGAGTAATCTTGGTTGCAGGTTTTTCTCCTTCATCACTTTAAATATGTCCTGACAGTCCCTTCTGGCTTGCAGATTTTCTGCTGAAAGATCAGCTGTTAACCTTATGGGGATTCCCTTGTGTGTTATTTGTTGTTTTTCCCTTGCTGCTTTTAATATGTTTTCTTTGTATTTAATTTTTGACAGTTTGATTAATATGTATCTTGGCATATTTCTCCTTGGATTTATCCTGTATGGGACTCTCTGTGCTTCCTTGACTTGATTAACTATTTCCTTTCCCATATTAGGGAAGTTTTCAACTATAATCTCTTCAAATATGTTCTCAGTCCCTTTCTTTTTCTCTTCTTCTTCTGGAACCCCTATAATTCGAATGTTGGTGCATTTAATGTTGTCCCAGAAGTCTCTGAGACTGTCCTCAGTTCTTTTCATTCTTTTTTCTTTATTCTGCTCTGCAGTAGTTATTTCCACTATTTTATCTTCCAGGTCATTTATCTGTTTTTCTGCCTCAGTTATTCTGCTATTGATCCCATCTAGAGTATTTTTCATTTCATTTATTATGTTGTTCATCACTGTTTGTTTCATCTTTAGTTCTTCTAGGTACTTGTTAAATGTTTCTTGCATTTTGTCTAATCTATTTCCAAGACTTTGGATCATCTTTACTATCATTATTTTGAATTATTTCCAGGTAGACTGCCTATTTCCTCTTCATTTGTTAGGTCTGATGGGTTTTTATCTTGCTCCTTCATCCGCTGTGTGTTTTTCTGTCTTCTCATTTTGCTTATCTTACTGTGTTTGGGGTCTCCTTTTTGCAGGCTGCAGGTTCGTGGTTCCCGTTGTTTTTGGTGTGTGTCCCCAGTGGCTAAGATTGTTTCAGTGGGTTGTGTAGTCTTCCTGGTTGAGGGGACTAGTGTCTGTGTTCTCGTGGATGAGTTTGGATCTTGTCTTTCTGGTGGGCCGGTCCACGCCTGGTGGTGTGTTTTGGGGTGTCTGTGGACTTATTATGATTTTAGGCAGCCTCTCTGCTAATGGGTGGGGTTGTGTTCCTTTATTGCTAGTTGTTTGGCATAGGATGTTCAGCACTGTAGCTTGCTGGTCGTTGAGTGAAGCTGGGTGATAGTGTTGAGATGGAGATCTCTGGGAGATTTTCGCCGTTTGGTATTATGTGGAGCTGGGAGATCTCTTGTGGACCAGTGTTCTGAAGTTGGCTCTCCCACCTCAGAGGCACATCACTGACCCCTGGTTGCAGCACAAAGAGCCTTTCATCCACACACCTCAGAATAAAAGGGAGAAAAAGTAGAAAGAAAGAATTAGTAGAAGTAGAAAGAAAGAAAGAAAGGAGGGATGGAGGGAAGGAGAAAGGGAGGAAGGAAGGAGGGAAAGAAGGAAAAAAGAAAGAAAGAAGACTCAGTAAAATAAAATAAAGTAAGATAAAATATAATAAATTTATTAAAATAATTATTAAGAAAAAAAACGGACGGATAGAACCCTAGGACAAATGGTGGAAACGAAGCTATACAGACAAAATTTCACACCGAAGCATCCACATACACACTCACAAAAAGAGGAAAAGGGGAAAAAATCATAAATCTTGCTCTCAAAATCCACCTCCTTAATTCGGGATGATTCGTTGTCTATTCATGTATTCCACAGATGCAGGGTACATCAAGACGATTATGGAGCTTTAATCTCTGTTTCTGAGGCTGCTGAGAGAGATTTCCCTTTCTCTTCTTTGTTCTCATAGCTCCCAGAGTCTCAGCTTTGGATTTGGCCCCGCTTCTGCGTGTAGGTCGCTGGAGGGCCTCTGTTCTTTGCTCAGACAGGACGGGCTTAAAGGAGCCGCTGATTCGGGGGCTCTGGCTCACTCAGGCTGGGGTGGGGGGGGAGGGAGGGGCACGGAGTGCGGGGAGGGCCTGCGGCGGCAGAGGCCGGCGTGACACTGCACCAGCCTGAGGGGCGCCATGTGCTCCCCCGGGGGAGTTGTCCCTGGTTCCCGGGACACTGGCATTGGCGGGCCGCACAGTCTCTCCGGAAGAGGGGGCATGGACAGCCACCTGTGCACACACACAGGCTTCCTGGTGGGGACAGCAGCAGCCTTAGCGTCTCATGCCTGTCTGTGGGGTCTCTGGAGCTCCTTTAAGTAGAGCTCTTAATCCCCTCTCCTCGCGCACCAGGAAACAGAGGGAAGAAAAATTCTCTTGCCTCTTCGGCAGGTCCAGACTTTTCCCGGACTCCCTCCCGGCTAGCCGTGGCGCACTAATCCCCTGCAGGGTGTTTTTACGCCGCCAACCCCAGTCCTCTCCCGGCGCTCCGACCAAAGCCCGAGCCTCAGCACCCAGCCCCGCCCGCCCCGGCGGGGGAGTAGACAAGCCTCTCGGGCTGGTGAGTGCTGGTTGGCACCGATTCACTGTGCGGGAATCTCTCCGCTTTGGCCCCCGCAACCCTGTTACTCTGCTCTCCTCCGCGGCTCCAAAGCTTTCCCCCTCCGCCACCCGCAGTCTCTGCCCGCGAAGGGGCTTCCTAGTGTGTGGAAACCTTTCCTCCTTCACAGCTCCCTCCCACTGGTACAAGTCTCATCCCTATCCTTTTGTCTCTGTTTATTCTTTTTTCTTTTGCCCTACCCAGTTACGTGGGGGGAGTTTCTTGCCTTTTGGGAAGTCTGTGGTCTTCTGCCAGCCTTCAGTAGGTGTTCTGTAGGTGTTGTTCCACGTGTAGATGTATTTCTGGTGTATCTGTGGGGGAGGAAGGTGATCTCCGCGTCTTAGTCTTCCACAATCTTCCCGGAAGCTCCTCCAAAGTAGACTTTTTATCCCAAATTACAAGTGGTCATTTTGAAAGGCAATCTCTTTAACTTGAAAGAGATGAAATCTACTGAATGAAGACGAGGCCCTAGAATATACAAATGAGAAAGACTCTGACAGAAGAGTAGCACAGTGATAACCTTCCCAGCAGTAGGAGGAAAGAGGACAGAGAATGACACAGACCACCCTGTCCCGGGAGAGGAGATAAGATTCGTTCTGGCTGAGAGAGGAGAAGAAGCTGGACCGACAGCTGCTCTTGGAGACACTTATAGGGTCAGGGATGAGGAGACCAGGCCTGGGTTTGCTGACGGTGGATCAGAATCATACTGGAGATGAAGCATCACTCACCAGCAGGGTAGGGGCATCAGGAAGCCCGTCAAGGCCTGCAGATGACCTGCTGCTGATTACTGAGAAGCGGGCATTGCTGCTCAGGAGTGCATTACCTGCTCTCCTTTTCTTTTTTTCTTTTTTTCTGGCTCCCATGGTTAAATGCTTCCCTTATGTCTCCAGGGGCTGCCCATCAGAAGGAATGTCCTCCTGTTCCTTGAGACACTATGAGTCCTAACTGGAATCTCCCTCTTTTCCATGGCCTGGAGTGCTGCAAACATTCCAAAAGTCTCACAGAGTCAGACACAAGATTGTTAGAAAAAGAATTTTTTAAAGTTAAATGGAAAAATCATTAAAAAATATTAACTCTAATAAAAAAATGGGCAGAAGATCTAAATAGACACTTCTGCAAAGAAGACATACAGATGGCCAAGAGGCACATGAAAAGATGTGACTCAACATCACTAATTATTAGAGAAATGCAAATCAAAACTACAAGCAGGTATCACCTCACATGAGTCAGAATGGCTATCATCAAAAAATCTCCAAAGATAAGTACTGGAGAGGGTGTGGAGAAAAGGGAACCCTCCTAAACTGTTGGTGGGAATGTAAATTGGTACAGCCATTATGGAAACTGTATGAAGGTTCCTTAAAAAACTAAAAAGAGAGCTACTATATGATCCAGGAATCCCATCCTGGGCATATGTGGGAGAAAACCATAATTCAAAAAGATACATGTACTCCAATGTTCATTACAACACTATTCACAATAGCCAAGACATGGAAGCAACCAAAATGTCCATCAATGGAGGAATGGATAAAGAAGATGTGGTACATAGATACAATAGAATAGGTCTCAAACATAAAAAGGAATGAAATAATGCCATTTGCAACCACGTGGATGGACCTAGAGATTCTCATACTGAGTGAAGTAAGTCAGACAAAGAAAGACAAATACCCTATGATATTGCTTTTATGTGGAACCAGAAAAAAAAATTGACAAACGCATTTACAAAACAGAAATAGAGTCACAGATGTAGAAAACAAACTTATGCTTACCAAGGGAGAAGGGGGGAGGGATAAATTGGGAGATTGAGATTGACATATACATACTACTGTATATAAAATAGATAACTAATAAGGACCTATTATATAGCACAAGGACTCTACTCAATACTCTGTAATGAGCTATATGGGAAAAGAATCTAAAAAAGACTGATATATGTGTATGTATAACTGATTCACTTCGCTGTACACCTGAAACTAACACAACATTGTAAATCAACTATACTCCAATAAAAAAATAATTTAAAAAATATTTTTTGGGATCAATGTTTTTTAAGGAACTGAACCTTGTTGCAGAAGGGAAGGAAAGTCCTGCAGTGGCTAATGAGGGCTGTGGTGTCTTAGAACTTACCTGTGGAGCTACTCTGAGTGAGGTCCTCGGACCCACATCAAGGGTGAATGAGAACTCGCAGCTGGATCAAGGAGTGGGAGCTCTTCACAGGAAGCCCCGTGTTATTGACAAAGAGCCTCTCATGCCTGCCTTTGGTTGAGAGGTGACAGTGGTGACACTCCTCCAAGGGCAGATGCTGAAAGTCTGTGACATTGGGATGGATACATTGTCCTTTGGTGTCACTTCACTGTGCTGCACTCTACCTTTTTTTTCTTTTTAATTATTATTTATTTTTTTAATTTTGGCTACTTTTTGGGTTTTCATTTCCGCATGCGGGCTTTTCTCTCGTTGCAATGATCGGGGCTACTCTTCGTTGTCGTGTGAAGGATTCTCATTGCGGTGGCTTCTCTTGTGGAGCACGGGCTCTAGGCGCGTGGGCTTCAGTAGTTGTGGCACGCAATCTGCAGTAGTTGTGGCTCGTGGGCTCTAGAGTGCAGGTTCAGTAGTTGTGGCACACGGGCCTAGTTGTTCCGCGGCATGTGGGATCTTCCCAGACTAGAGCTCGAACCCATGTCCCCTACATTGGCAGGCGGATTCTTAACCACTGAGCCACCAGGGAAGCCCTGCACTCTATCTTAACTTCTTTCTTTAGATTTCATTCTTGGTAAAAGACTGCATATCACCAAAGAAAATCAGGCATAAGTGGGGTGGGTACCATTTGGCCCTGCTCCACTTCCTTTCTGAAATCCAAAGTTCCATCTTGGCCAATGGGTGAGATGAGATTTGAACACCTCTCATAACTACCATTAAATATAATTTCTCTACACTGAAAGTGATATCCATCCCACGTGGGCAAATTAACACAAGTGAACTGGCTCGTGTGTGACCCACGTAACGACAGCGGGAAGACCAAGGATGGAATCATGAGGGTGGATGACCAGGTGGAATTTCTTGTTTCAACGCCATGACTCTCCGGGAATTTTGTCAGTGGGTTACACTTTAAGTGTCATTGCTGGCCTGAGACACAAGGTGAACTGTACTTTATTGATGGGTGAATGTACATGTGAAAGATGAGTCCAAGGTCAATAGTACATAGAAGTATCATTGGCTGTTGACAGATCCAGAAAGAGAAAGCAGATCATTGTTGGCTCTTTCAAAAGCAGGTATTAGCCACTTGGATGCCTGATACGTTAGCACCACCACCTAGACTTTCAACCCAGCCTCCCCCCTAATATCTGCTGGCCTCATAAGTGGGGACGTGGAGGAGAGACATTTGCCTGGTGAGTTGGATGCTTATTTAGAGAGCGCCCTTACTGATGCCACAGGGACGTACAGCTCCACAACACACCTCGCCCTTTCCTTCCTGCTCTGTCTTCTGCTTCCTCGTGATTATGTTGGTCGTCACAGGCCTCAGCAGCTTCAGCCTGTGCTTTTACCACCAGCCGCAAAGGCCCCTCTCCTTCAAGCGGCTTCCTGCTGCCTCATCACTGGTGCCACCTGAGGCTGCTCCCTGCCACCTGGCCCTTTCCAAGCCCTTTCTTCTGACGATCTCACAGCTAATTCTCTGCCCACCACATAAGAGACTTCTTCTCACTATGTCCCACTCAGGGAGAACCTACTACTTGTGGGAGTGAATCCTCTCTGATGGTGTCTGTCTATAACCACCAGCAGGATCCAGCACATTTGACTCCTTTCTCTGCAACCCCTGCCTGACACTCAGGGCTGTTGGGGACTCTGGGGCTGACCCTCACATGGATGGTAGCTGGGTAGTAGACTTTGAAGGCCGGGGCTCTTAGGAGGTTATATGCTTCCCTCTTCGAATAAAAAAAAAAAAGAAAAACATAACATGGAAATAATCTAATTGAACCAGGTACTATATTTCTTCACTTATAAAATTCATAGACTCCTTCAAAGTAGGCAGATGTCAGTGGCAGAGTCTAATCCTTAGGGAATTTTAAAACTTCCCTGCTTCATTCCACCCCCATATAAACAGAACTTTAGTAAAAATTAAGACAAGAAACACTGTTTCTCCTATTCTAGCAGAAACCAGAACATAATAAGCCTATCTCAGGGGTGACCACGGTCACTCTGATTGTTTCTCTTGTCTATCTTTTTTTTTCCCTGGTCCTTGGTGACACCCAGTGCCACCTTCTCTTAGGCAGGGTCCCTTCACTTAGAAATCTCAGCCAGACTATGAGGGGACCCGCATAGAGAGAGATCTAGGCGGGCAGCTGAGGCCAGTCTGGGCTCAGGGGAGGCTGGCTTGTCTCCTCAGCATCCTTCCCTTGTGCAGTTCTGTGCCCAGAGCACTGAGACATATGGGGACAAGCTCCATGGGCTGCTTACTGCGGAGGGGCCAGGGAGGCTGTCCAGTTGGTCTTTCATGCAGACGTTAAGGCACACAGGAGACAGGAGCCTCGGAGCTCGTTCTGCTCACTTGGGCAGAGCCTGCCAGGGCGGGCATGACCCTGGAATCCATGGTGATCGTAAGCATTCTCCTTCACGGATTTAGGAACTGGAGGCATTGGCTCTCTTGAACAGTGATGACTTCTTTGTAAGTAGGAGACTCGATTGAACTGATAGAATACATATGGAAATGTGTTACATGGATACATGGGTATCTCACAGATCTCAAGGGCAGGACGCATAGCCGAGCCTAATAAGTGGCTGGGGCAAAATCCCTGCTCTTCTTCACGGGACTAGTCTTTCCATTTCTATGCCACAGCATCTCTGCCTCAGTCTTCAGCCTTCTCCCTCCAGACAGATACACACACTTCCTGCCTCTCTCTAAGACTTATTATAGGGAATCTTTATGAATATACACTTGGAATAAAATTCCTAATTTTTTCTGTACTTATACGTCTATGCCACCTCAATTCTTAACTTATATTTTAAGGCTAGTTTATTTCAGCTGGGCTTGTCCCATGTGACTTGATTTGAATTTCAAGTCCAGGTGCTCAAAATACACTAACAAGAGTCCCCATGTCCCAGTACACAGCTCCTGGAGATGGCACCCGTTGGGCTCAGAGTGACAGACACTCACCCCTTCTCCAGCTTGCAGTCCAACTCAAGGGAGACTTAGGGACAAAGGCAGAGGATGATCAATGTGCCCATGTTGTTTCTGGTAAAGCTAACCTGTAGGACGCTGACTGTTCTAGTGCTGGAATGGGGACCTTCTGCTATTTCCCCACTGAAGTGGACAGACTCATCCCTCACTCACAGCTGACTAGAGGGTCGTGGGCTGTGAAGCCTCCAGAGCAGCTGACAGAGTTGGGAGGACAGCACAGCAGGCTGGTCGGACTGAAGCAGGGAGCCAAGAGCACGGGTCCCTTAAGAGTTGAGGCTGTCACCAACCGCAGCCGAGAGGCCAGTGGATGGCAGCCTGCCCTCAGCATTCTCACTCCTCATTCTGCCGGGAGAAGTGGACGGCAGTGTCAGTGCGGAGATGGCTTGCATACGGTGCTCTCTTGAACGTCTACACGAAAACTGGAGGAGGAAAATGCCACTTCCCCAGAATCACTCACTCAACTGTCTCAGCCCACTCAGAGAGGCTGTGAGAGCAGGAAAGGCTCTCAGAACGGGAACACCCTCAGAGACAGGAGTTGCATACCCGGGCTCCCCAGCGGCGTCCACGACAGCAGCCATCCATCTCTCTGACAAGCCCTGCATGCTCCACTGCTGCTAGGCAGGCTCAGGTGCTCAAATCTTTTCAAAAACCAACTGTTAGCCTTGTTAATTTTCTTTGTGATTTATCTATTTCCTATTTAATCGATTGTTGCTCTTTTTAGTTACTTTTATTCACCTACTTGACTTTGATACTTGGTGGGTTTTTTTGTTTGTTTGTTTGTTTTGTTTCTTTAGCTTTTTAAAAGGAAATTTAGATAAATGATTTTAACCTTTTCCTTTCTTCTAATAAAACCATTTAAAGCTATCCATTCCTCCTTAAACAATGTTTTCACTGCTTCTCACCAAGTTTGATATGTTACCTTTTTATTATTATTTTGTTTGAAATATTAAATGTTACTTGGTATTTCTTTCCCAATGATGGGTTTTTAAGGAGTATAGTGTTTAATTTTCAAATATTATTATTTTTGATTTTTAAATTAAATTCAAATGTGGACAGAGAACATAATTTGTAATACTTCAATATTTTGATATTTATTGAGCCTGTTTTGTGACCCAGGGTATATTGGTGAATTTTCCATGTTTACTAGAAAAAATGTCATTTTTTCTGTGATAGTTATGTGGAAGACGGAGTACTTTGTAAATATGTGTTACATCAGAGTAATAGCGTCACTCACATCTTCTATATACTTACTGATTTGTTTGATTTTGGTCTAGGTTCTTTATCAACAACCTTGACTTCAGTTGTATATTTTTATTTTTCCAACCTTTTTATTGATCATACACTTTTCTATTCTGTGATAGAAGTTTACTGAAAGCATATCAACTCATTTATAAGATTTCTCAGGAAATTATTATAAATAATGCTTATGAACATTCAATTAATATAAAATATAAATACACACCCCAACTAAATTATTTATTAACTAATTCATAAAGTAACCATTAAATATTTAATGTTTTAACATTACAAAATCCTAATTATCTTCCGGGTATCATTATCTCCAAATGAGGATAACCTAAACATTTACAATAAGTTAATGAAATTTCAGTTCCTCATCTTGTCAATCAGTGTTCCCAATGGGAGCATTTTCAATTAGTATTAAGAAATAACAGAGCACAGATCACTCGCTTACTTTTCTCTATTCCAAAATATTCATAACCTTTATTTTTCTTATTTCCCTTTGCTTACTGATACAACTGAGAATTAGGTTGAGGATTAACAAAGTCCCTGATGGTTGAGAGTTTTAGCACACTAAGGATAACACTAAAAATAAACCTTACATTTTCACTGGGTTCATGTTTGCCTCTATGTCTGTAAGGATAAATATTATTTTAAAAAGCTCATAAGTCTTTAATTTTATCCATTCAAATAATATCAATTTTGAATCAAAACCTTGTCAGACACTGGGATGGAGGGAGGATCTGCACGACTATCATGCAGAGAGCCCTTCCTGACTCCTGTCCTCTGGTAATTAGCCTCCCTTTCCCATGCACGGGTGTGTCGGGAAGGTCCCCTTGAGGGGATGAGATGAGTATTCCAGGCAGAAAGGACAGGATCAGGGGTTTGAAAGAGGCCGGTGTGTTCTAGGGTCTGAGAGGAGGTTGGCATCATCAGATGCAGGGAGCAATGGGGAGAGGGTCACAAGTGGGGCAGCAGAGCAGGGCAGGAGCCCCATGGAGCGGAGTGTTATCAAATTTCTGTGGATAATGCGACCTCTCATTTTAATGATATTATCCTCATGTGTCTGTTTGAACGCTTATTTTCTACTGCTAAAAGAGAGTGACGGAGAAACAAAATTAAGGAAAAGAATAAGGAAAATATATCTGCCCATATGCAAGAGAACACAACACTCTGATCCTGAAACCTGGGGGGTTGGTGAAAGAGTGAATCAGAAACTGAGAATCTTGCCCTCCCAGCATACAGAAAACGCTGCTAGTACGATACCACAAATAGCATCAATTCAACTAGTATTTAAGATCTTTTCTGGGCAGGTCCCATGTTAGACACAGAGTGGGATCCCGAGTAGAGTGACCACAGCCCTGGTCTCTGGTAGAAATCGGAAGGGGACACCAGGGGAGGAAGGTAGCAGAGGATGAGAGGAGAGAGAAGTTAGGGAAAACCTTCGGAATTGTTGTTGGAATGCATTGTTGTTGGAATGCAGACACTCAAATACAGTAAAGTCTGGAGAAAGGATTCTTGGTGGGGACCAGGGAGGTGTGTGCACCTGTGTGTTTATGTTTAGGAGATGGGAACGGGCAGAGCACAGGTGAGAAATGTAGTTTCTAAAATTGAGATCCTCTGCACTTTTCTTACCCTCTGGCCCCCAAGCTGAGTGATAATTATCTTTGCCTTCACACTAGAATCACCGAGGGAGATGAAAAAAATACGTCACGGAGGGCTCCACCTCACAGACATAGAAAGTAGAGCAGAATCTGCAGCAGTGGGACTGGATGGCCACATATTTTTTAATTTGCCTGAGATTTTTAAAGTGCACTTTGAGCTGAGAACCATAGCCCTTGCCTCTGCATTGGAAGAAAGTCTAAATTTGTGGAGCTTAAATACTATGTACTTTTTTAGATATTCTTTTTTTTTTCCCGAAATTTCCATAAAGAAACTCAAAATACACATTGTTGTCACTAACTGAAAGAACACCTTGGAGACTCAGGTTAAAACTAAAAAGATCAGTTTGCATGTTTTAGTGCAAATTGTGTGAGAAAAAAAAGAACTTTAATAAGTATATTTATTTTTGATGCATTAATTGAATTACCCAGAAGAAATGTGTAAAACTAGATAAATTTTATTCAAAAATATTTTGAGTTTGTGAATGTAATCTGAAGGTTGTCTGGCCTTACCTCAGCAAAAATAAAGTGATAAACAAGTAAGTTTGTACTGATCCTTCCAGCTCTGAAGTGCACTGGCCATGTCCAGCAGACACTCTCAGCTCTCATGGTCCGCGGGTCCTTACCCTCACCAGCATCCCTTAGGATTCTCGGAGACGGGCTCTTACACAAAACCTTAACAGCTTTCATTGTCTACTCACGTCCTGCTCTGACTTGATTGTCCCTCCAGCCTTGGCCGATGCTCATTTCTGCTTGGCCAACACCATGCTCTTCACGTAAGGAACAATCTTCCAGGGAGCCCCTGCCTGGGGGCTGAACTCTGCCCTGACCCCTGAGCCACCCTCTCCCCTCCGGACATTGTTCTCACTGCTCCTGTCATGCTGCTCCAGGACCACCTCCCCAGCAATTCCTCTTGCTGCCACACGTGCCTCTGGGGCTGGTGAGCCTGTCACACAGGGAGGCTGTTCAGAGCTGCCGGTTCAGCTCCTGCTGCTTCATTTACCACGAACATCATCTATATCTGAAACTCCAGTTTCTGCACTGACCACACGGGCCACCGCGGCCTCTAAATCGCTCCCAAGTTTCTTCCCGGCTCTTATTTGAACATCACGCTCACTTCCACATTGTCACTACGTCCACGATGTTCTGCTGTATTGTGCCTCACAAAATGAAAACTTCCCAGGACTTCCTTTTTCCTGCTGAACTGAAAATATTTTTCTCTTACCCTATAGGCCTTTATTAGACGGTTCACCGGTATTACTAATAGCTTTATTCCCACTTGCCATTTAGATTGTTTGGGTCAGGGTCATGTCAAGTAAGAGCCACCAGGTTTGTCTAGAACAACTGAACCCCTCTGATTATTCGCCTTGTTCCCCAGACTGTTTCATGAGGTCACACATATTTCCCACGGGGACTCTCTCTGAAACTCACCAACTATGCTTCTCCTTTTGTTCACTTTCTGTCTGCAAAGTCATCAACTACACAAGGGCAGTATGAATCCTCACTGTGGAAACAGGTCTAGGATGTTGGGTGTGGACTGCTGGCAACACCTCAGTCAGAGGCGCTGGCCAACCCCACCTGAAAGCCACTGCACCCGGGGAGCATCCTGCTACATCAAGAGTACTGGCTTGAGTTATTTTATTTTCTCTTTTCTTTTTTTAAACACTAACGTCATTTAATAAATTATATTGCTTGGGATTTTATTTATTTTAGGATAATTTTAAATTTCAAAGTGGAAGTAAATCAACATTGTCATTTTATAATTGGGGGGAAAAAAAACCACACTGAAGTCCATAGCCATGTGAGGGGTAGATTGAATCAGGATAGAGAGGAAGAGAGCATGTGTTGGAGTATTATTGGGAAAAATAATGCAGCTCTGGACTTCCCTGGTGGTGCAGTGGTTAAGAATCCGCCTGCAAATTCAGGGGACACGGGTTCAAGCCTTGGTCCGGGAAGATCCCACATGCTGTGGAGCAACTAAACCCGTGCACCACAGTGACTGAGCCTGCGCTCTAGAGCCCGCTAGCCACAACTCCTGAGCCCACGTGCCACAACTGCTGAGTGCAAGCGCCTAGAGCCTGTGCTCAGCAACTAGTGAAGTCACTGCAATGAGAAGCCCGCACATCCCAACAAAGCGTAGTCCCTGCTCGCCGGAACTAGAGAAAGCCTGCACATAGCACCAAAGACCCAACACAGCCAAAAATAAATAAATAAATATATTAACAAAAAATAATGCAGTTCTGAATGAGGGAATTAAGTGATATTTTGAAGGTAGCATTCATAACATTGTCTGTGGTCCTACAATCCAGGTCTGAGACTATCTCTCCAAAGTTCCACCATTTGTCTCTTCCGAATGATTTGTCTACAGTGATAGTGGTTCATATGTATTGAGAAATTACTCTTCTAGGCCATATGGTAAATATCTCTTATCTATGCTCTCCTCTAACCTTCTGTATAGCCCTGTGGATTAGTGCTATCATCAACGTATTACAAATGAGAAAATCCAGGCTTAGAGAAGTTAAGTTAATATATCCTGTGTCATAGAGAAAAGGAGTATCAGAACTGGGCTTGGTCAGATCGCCTATCACAGAACAATACCCAGGGGAGCTGTGATTATTATGTAACTAATAATATAGGTGCAGTGAAAACACCCCAAGAAATAAGATATTCTTATATAAATTACATCTCTGCCATGGTAACACCTGCCACCTCAGCAAATAATATGGCTCTATCAAAATGTCAAGTGTGGACAATGTTTATTGATTCTCCTGTTAATCCATCTGGAAAGATACATTAGAGGTCAGAAACCCACCAGCGCTCCCTGTGGTCTCTCGTGGCCCCTTTCAGCAGATCACATGTTCCAACAGCATGCAGAGTTTGCCAAGAAATGGGATTTTGCTCCCTGACCCTCCTGACGTCTCCTTGAATCCTTTTTTTCAATTCCCCTGATCCTATTTCTCTAACTTCTATGCCATCTTCACAAGCCACTTACCCTCATCAAGGAGAGGCCGTTTGGTACTTTACCCAGTATTTCTTGCTCTTGACCTCAACTCTACTGTTGGCGCTTGTTCTCCCCTTGACTTGGTGCATTTTTGGGAACTCTCAGCTGAACTGGCCCTAGAAACTCCTCCTCTTCCTGTTTGTGTATGTTGTCAACTCCCAACCCAGACGCCATGAGGGATGCAAGATGACACATATCCATGTGCCCGCAAAGACCTTGCAGTGCGGTGGGGTCATGAGGCACATTCCTCCTGAGCCGCTAACATTGCAGAGTCAAGAGTCTTAGTGTCTCTTGACACTAAGACACAGGCTTATAAGTAAAGGTGTAAATATACGCAAAACCCACTCATGTTAATTCCCCTTCAGAACAAATTTGGTTATGAATAGATTAAAACATGATTGTTTATTCTAGAGCAGAAAAATGCATGTGTGTGAAACTAAAACATTTAGGTTTTTATATCACTACTGCTCCTGCTAGGAGAGAAGCCTGAAGCAGGAAAACTATGGCAGAGCAATGGAAAGGGTGATCACAGTTAATGAGTCTAGTTTCGCTTCAGTCCATTTTCAGGCTCAGCAATAAGTTTTGATTTTGGGATCTGTGTGATGTCCAGGGATGTATAAAATAATTTTTCTTATTCTCCTACTTACAACCAATTACCTGTATTCAAGAAAGGGAACAATTGAAATTCTAAATCCATTATTCGGACATTTGCCATTACCATGAATTCCAGGGAAATAGCTGCCCTGGGAGAATCTGCCTAACTGAGCAGAAAAGCTACAAGGCTCCTGTCTCCTCTCTGCCATAAGGTCTGCATGAAAGGTCAAGTGAACTCTCCCTGAGCCCCTTTACTTTATGCTCACCTTAGATCATGTCCCCGTATGTCCCAGTGCTCTGAGGCAAAAAGTGCACAGAGATGAAGCTAGGGAAGGAAACACAGTCTTCCCAGAGCCACTGGGATGGCCTAGGCTGTCCACACAATCACATGTCTCTCTGGACCCTCTCACAATCTGGTCAGGATTTTTTGGTGCAGGGACGGTGCTCAGCATGTCAGCCCTGATTGTCACCAAAGACCAGGGAAAACAAAAGACTGAAAGGGAAGCAATCCAAGTGAGGGGAATCGCACCCATGATGAACTTATTAGAGTTTGGCTTCATTTGCTAGAAAAGGAGTGTAACTCTGCCCGGTGGGGTTAACAGAAACTGGTGAATAACAGAATTCTTGAGCTTGTCTTAAAGCTCGTTAAACACCTCACTGCTTGTAGCCTGCCTTCGGTAAGCAAGCTCACTTTAATTGTTTTGTTGCTTGTCCTCCAAGCGTAGTGTTGACTAAACAATAAGATTTCACCCAAGTTATTTTCAGGAACTTGGAGTCAGCTGTATCTAATTCAAGCTTGAGCTGCCTAAGACTTGTTGGGAACACTGCCCCCAAACTTGGGCGAGTGCAGGTGTCCTGTGAATGACCATTTCAGGTCAGAGGACCAGAATTTCCACCCTCAGACCATGCTAAGTGCCTCCACTTTTGAGCATACATCCCACGAAGAAGCACATTACTCATACGCCTCTGCAGAACATCAATTACCTCAACTTTCCCTACTTCCAGTCACATTTCCCCAGGCCTAAGCCCACCCAGCTTCTGTATCCCTCCAGTATCTCAGCCCCTGACTTTTGGGGAGGGGGATCTGAGATTTGTTCTCCTGCCTTCTCTCTTGGGTGCTTTGTGAATAAAGCCTTTCTTTGCCGCACCTCAGTATCTCAGGTTTTCCGCTTTCTTTGCATAGAACACATGAACCTGGTTCAGTAACAGGAGCACCCATGTTTCTTGTCTTGATGTTGATCAAAGCTCCTCTTACCTGGGAGCGGAGTGGAGCAGGGGTGGCTCTTAACTTCCCTGTGGGATTAGGCTGGGTCACTGATGTTTGTTTACATTGAAGAAGTCTGGAATTCTGTAAATAAAGATGTATAGTGGCTAGTTCAGTTAGAATCTCTCCATATTACAAGTTTTAAAAATCCTAAAAGGAAGCACATACCCTCCCAGAGTCCATGCACGAACAGTGCACTGCCCTGCTCGACATCCAGGTAAGAGTCAGCCCAGGAGCCCTCAGCATATCTGAGTGTCAGGCAGAGACCAGAAGGAAAGGACGCTAGTGTGCAGGGTCCTGGTGGTGGTTATAGACAGACACCATACGGGGGGATCCACACCCAGAACCTATAAGCTGACATGAGTGGGAAATAGTGAGAAAAAGTAACATTTATTGTCAAAGCATTAGCTGTGAGAATGTCAAAAAGGAAGGGCTTGGAAACGGGTATGGGGCATGGGGCAGTCTCAGGCCAGCAGCATGATGGAGAAGCAGGTGACCTCTTTAAAAGAGATGATCTTTGGGACTTGTGGTAGAAGCACAGAATGCTGCTGAAGATGAGACTTGTTGGGCTTCCCTGGTGGCACAGTGATTGAGAGTCTGCCTGCTGATGCATGGGACACGTGTTCGTGCCACGGTCTGGGAAGATCCCACATGCCGTGGAGCGGCTGGGCCCGTGAGACATGGCCGCTGAGACTGCGCGACCCGAGCCTGTGTTCCACAAAGTGACAGGCCACAACATTGAGAGGCCTGCGTACAGAAAAAAAAAAAAAAAAGATGAGATTTGTGGAACCTGATATAGTAAAAGGAATCAGAAGACATATCAGGAACAAAAAGAATCTGTACTGTGTAGCTGCACACAACCATGGCAGCCATCTAGGGCGCTCTCTAAGTAAGAATCCAAGTCACCACCCACATGCCTCTCACCACCTCCTCATTTATAAGCGCCATGACATTTGGTGGGTGAGGCTGGGTTTAAGGTGCAGGGGTCAGTGCCAACATATCAGGCACTGAAGTGGCTAATGTAGCCTTCTGAAAAAGCCAAAAATCTCTGGTTTCTTTCCTGGGTCTGTAGATGAATGATACTTCTGCATAGGGTTGATCTTAAACTTGTCTTTCAGATCTTCACTTACCCATCCATAAAGTACAGTTCACACCATCTCTCGCGCCAGCACAAACACTTTAAGTGTGACCCATCCAAAAATTCTTCAGAGGCTCATGGAGTTGAAATAAGAAATCTCACCTGCTCATCCACCCTCATGATTCCATTCCTGCCCTTCCCACTGCCGTTACCTGCATCACACAGGAGCAGGTCACTTGTCTTACCAAACACACATGGGGTGGAAGTCACTTTCAGCGTATGGAAACCAGATATTTAATGGTGATTATATCAGGCATTCCATATGTCATCTCAAGCACTGGCCTACTTTATTTTTTCAAAAAGGAAGTGGAGCAAGCACCAAGAGTACCCACCCCCGTTATCCCTGATTTTCTCTCAATCTCCATATTTTTTCTTTTTACAAGAATGAAATCTAAAGCAAGAAGTTAAGGTAGAGTAGAGCACAGTGAAGCGACACCAAAGGACAATGTATCCTTTCCAGTGGCGCAGGTTTTCATCATCAGCCCTTGGACGAGTGTCACCACTGTCCTCTCTTAGCCAAAAAGAAGCAACGGGAGCTCTTCCTTCAATAACCTGATGCCTCCTGAGTGTTGTGTCCCCCGCCTGTTTGCAGGCACATTGCAGGTGTTCTGCTGGGTTAATAAGGGATTGTTCAAACAGGGTGGTCCCCACTGGCTCAGCAGCATCTCAAGCACAAACCTGGGCCCCACGTGACTCATATGTGGGGCTCTATCTCAGGCCCAACAACTCAGACGCCCCCATTAATTTAAAGACTAAACATAAAAATTGTTCCCATGACATACTTCCCGTGTAAACTTGTGAGCCCATACAAATGCATTCTGTCCCTTAGGTGACCCTTTCCTCTTTCCAAGGGGTGTGGCATAGAATCATTTATTCGCGGCCAGTCTGCCCACTGTTTTCTTAGTTTCTGAAGGGTCTGCTTCCTCCCAGCACAGAGCATCCCTCTCCCCTGTCTCCCCTGAGCTAAGAGAGCTCAGGTCTCAGCCATCAGTTCAGACCAAAAGTCCCTCCAGCAGAAGCACTGCAAGTGACCAGGCAGCCCCAAGTCACGAGCAGCTGCCACAAAGGTGAGAGAAACCCGTGGGCTAACTTCCCGGCTACACCTCCTGTCAAGCCTTGCTACCCCGAGAGTCATTATCCTGAAGCCTGACGCCTGTGCACAACAGCTGCCTGGAAGTGAAGTGGTGTCCAGAGAGGAGCAGTGCCGCACCCTGTCCCAGCAGCTCTCAGTTCTCGCTGTCACTTCCCACCGTCAGCCATGGACTCTCTTTCCTGTCTTCATATGGATCCCAGGCTCTCCTTCAGAGTGTCCTTCTGCTGAGTCCCCAGCCGCCATTGGGCCTCACCTACCACAGTGAACTTACCGTCTGCACAGAAAACAAATTCAGTTCTTTAAAACAATTTGAGTTCAAAAAAATTGTTAATGACATTTTCTTCCAGCTTTTTCCTTCTTCTTCCATCTTGTATCTGACTTTGCAAACCATTGGAGGGTTTACAACTCTCCAGGTCACTGAAAAGGGAGAATTTTCAGTTAGGTTTCAAAGAGGATCTGGGAGGGATGGTCAGGGTTTCTGCTGGATGGTCCAGGAGACACGAGCACAGCAGTTACCCAGGGCCACTGGAGACCTCAAAGACCAGGACAGCCAATGTGCCCCTCAGCAGTGGTGGCCAGTGCTCAGTCATTGGCAGCAGAGGGTCTACGGGTCTCAGTGGGGTTTCCTGATGCCCACACCCTGCTGATGAGGGATGATATCTCTCCACGGTGATTCTCATTACCCATCAGTAAATCCAGCCAGGTCCCCTCACCCCTGAAGCCACAAACCCTCCAAGATCAGCCCACTGTCCACCCACTTTTCCTCTCTCAGTCAGAATGAATCTTGTCTCCTCTTCTGGGACAAGGTGGTCTGTGTCACTCTTTCCCTCTTTCCTCTTATTGCTGGACAGGTTATCACTGTGCTGCTCTTCTATCAGAGTGTCCTCATTCTTATTTTCTAGGTCCTTATCTTCATTCAGTGAATTTCACCTCTTCCAAAAAAAGGGAGAGCTTTTGAAAACAACTATTTCCAGTCTGGACTTAAATAGCTTATTTTGAAAATATAAAAGCAGAACATCAGACCATTCTTTCTCTTTGCATTCTTGTGATAAAAACCTAATCCTTTTTGAGGCAACATACATGTCCCTTGCTAACTAAAGAAAGGGTCATATTGAAGAAAATAATTTAAAAAATAGAGAAAATTATTTCATGATATCTCCCTATGTCTGTTAACAATATAATTTATAAAAAATCAAAGGAGTCCCCACAAAGGGTAATCTCCAAATGCAGCATTTTACTTTGGGAGAATAGGATCGAACACTCTAGAAAGTTTCCAGTGTGCAGCTCTTTGTAAATCATGCACTAAGCCACCAATGCCAGTAAACATGGTAATTCAGAAATGAGTAATAAATAAGGCTTGTTCAGATACTGTCAGCCAGGGGAACTTTTTGGATCGTGTGATGTTTGACTCAGTTCCTATAATCCTAAGTGTTATGGAGCTAGACACTATCAATCTTCCATTTTTCATGGATGCAATACTGAAACCATGTCCCTTCCTGGGTTAACAGAAAGTAGTGACTAAGAGAAATCTTTGAGCTTGTGTTACAGAGAAACAGACAAGGGAATAGCGTGTTGAAAACCTGCCTCTGCTGATTGAACTCACTTTAGTTATATTTTCCCTGTCTCTCTTTAATTCCATACACTCCAATCTTTAGGTAACCTAGGTAATATATAAGAAAACACTTTAACTATCCCTGTAGATAACGCCTCCGACTATGGGTCACTATAGTAACAGGGAGGTTTAAGTAGTTTTAAAGGAACTTCGAGTTGGTTCCTGTTCAGTTCCATCTAACTAAGACTGGCTCGGACCCACCACCCCTACAACTAGGTCTTCCCAGGGGTCTGATGAATGACCATTTGATGTCCGAGGGTCTAAATCTCCAATGTCAGAACATGTTGAGTGCCTCCATTTATGAACATGCATCTCATAGAAGCCTGTGATCCAGATACACCTGGGAACAACACTGATGACCTCACCTTTCCCCCACCGCCAATCACCTTTCCTCATGCCTAAAGTCGCCCTGCTTCTTCATCCTGTAAATATCTTGAGCCCTCACATTCGGGGAGGTGGATCTGAGATTTGTTCTCCTATCTCCTCACTTCATTGCTTCATGAATAAACCCTTCCTTGCTGCAAATTTGGCATCTCAGTGTTTGGCTTGCTGTGCATCAGGCAAGTGAACCTGGTTCGGCAACAATATCTGTTTTAAAATTTCAGATTTAAATTTAGGTAGAATTGACATAAAATTGTAAGATATTCAAAGTGTACATCATGTTGATCTGGAATATGTATAAATGTGAAAAGATGCCCACCGCCTAGTGAATTAACACACCCGTCTCCTCACATATTTATCATTGTGTGTGTGTCAGAGAACATTTAGGTTTCACCCTCTTAGCAAATTTCAGTTACTAAAACAGCGTTATCAACCATAGTCACCATCATTTACATTAGATCCTCAGACCTGATCCATCTTATAGTTGAATGCCTGTTCCCTTTTCCCAACCCCTCCCTCTTTACCCCAACCTGTAAACCACCATTCTTTTCTCTATTTCCATGAGTTTAGTTTCTCATGGCTATAATATCTGAAGGAGGTAAGCAAATACAAAGTTGCTTTCTCAAGGTCATCCCTCCAATTGTGTGTTATCTTCCATGTTATGTAAAACCATGCTCAACCAAAAATGGATCAGATCATGTCCCAAGAGGACTTACAGTGTGGAAAACATTGCTTTGGGAATTCATCATGGGATTAATCAGTTTCACAACTTAGAGCAACCTAATTTGACATCACACAAAAATGGATTTATTTATTGTTAGAAGGTTGATGTTAAACCAAAGCCATACAACTGGTGTATATAAAACTAGTCACCAATGGAAATTAGATATTTCTAGGGATAGATGGGATATACTTTTGGAGGATAACATGGGCTTTTTTCGAGCCTGTGCCGAAAAAGATTAGCCTCCAGCCATGACCCTTCTGGTATAAACAGCCAAAGCAGCCCATCACCATGGTAATAAACATGCCAATTACGGCCACTATGGATGAAAGGAAGCTCTGCTGACAAGATTTATTATTTATTTATTTATTCTTTGATGTACGCGGGCCTCTCACTGTTGTGGCCTCTCCCGTTGCAGAGCACAGGCTCCGGACGCGCAGGCTCAGCGTCCATGGCTCATGGGCCCAGCCGCTCTGCGGCATGTGGGATCTTCCCGGAGGACCAGGACATGAACCCGTATTCCGTGCATCGGCAGGCGGACTCTCCACCACTGCGCCACCAGGGAAGCCATATTTTTAAAGTATAGAACTACACAGAACAGTGATGCCAGAGCTGCTGTTTTATTTCACCGTGTTTACTTTTAGTTATGTGGCTGAGATTTAATGGGAAATCTTGTATAGAATCAATCTTTAATAAATCAGGCAGGCTTGTTTCATCTTCTCATCTCTTGGTCATTAGGACAAGACCAAAGTAAAATTCCTGCTCACGGTAAATTATATGGAACACTTAATAATCAATTCATCACAGAAGAAAACACTTTAAACCAGGAAGCACAAATGTGCAAGATCAACAATAGTAAGCAGTTGTAGCCAAGGATGGCTTTGTTTGAGATGAAGCATTCACCATCAGTAAGAGGATGAGCTTTTTATTCTGCTCTCTCCGGTGAGAATATGATTCCTCCTCCAAATATCTGGCTGTTGTGCAAGAGGTGGGCTCAACCTAGGCATGTCACTCATGTTGCTGAATGGGTAGAGATCAGCAATTTCAGAGAGCTTATGGATGGAAGCAGGGGCACTGCTCTACAATGAGAAGAGAGAGAGAGACAGTATGTGTATCAATTACGTGACTTATAGGTCAACCAGGAAGAGATTTTTTATCTCCCAGAAATGGAATCTTGAACCATCCAATTAGGAATCTCCTGATCAGGACTACTTAGGTTATCTGTCCGCAAGGCCCATCCCATCCCCTAAAGGAAAGGAACCTTGCAATTAGCAACGAGCCTGCTGTCAATCGTAACTCTCTTTCCTCTGCTCCCTTCCACCTATAAAACCTCTTGCCTTCTTTAGCTCTTGGAGCTCATTTCTGTCTGCTAGACTGGATGGTGCCAGACTCAAGAATCACTGAATAAAGCCAATAGGATGTTTAACATTTACTCAGTTGAATTTTGTTTTTTCACACTTTGAAAAATGGTCTACTGATTTGCCAAGATATAGAGCATCAAGTTACATAAGTATCAATATGTGTAAGAAAAGATCTGTAAACTAGCTACATGTTAAGGATAAATTGCTCAGCTTAGGCACTTTTTCATCAATGAAGGGCCAGCAGAAGTCCTGGGAAGAAACGGAGTGTGAACTTTGGTCTCGTGGAGAATGATGACAAAGACACAGGAAGCAGAGAGAAAAGCAACCCTGTGTTGACCGCAAATTCCCAGAACAGTGCCATGTTTGAAACAAAGGCTTTTATTTGGGGTTTGCTAGGACTGAAGCCCAGAAGACACACATCCAAGAAGCACTTGAACTGTGTTCTCACAGACTACAAAATGGGGAAAGTGTATAAAGCCAAAAAATTGTGATGTTACATAAATTGTTTGACAAGAAGTAGGATTGAAGTTGGTAGGAAGTAAGAGGCTTGTTAAGCAAGGATTGGTTTGGGTTCAAAATAAATGTATAGTTTTGAAGGAGGGTGATTTTGAAATTCCATGGTGGCAACTGGCAGCTGCTGGCAGACATTGTTTGGAAAATGGCTAATGGTGTCCTTGAGTTTGATACAGCCCCCAAAATTCAAGTTCTCGGTGATGCAGGGATGTATGTAAAGCCACATTGACAATGGCCACTCAACTCTATATGGATGCCTGAAGCATAGTTACTCCATTTTGGTTTTTAAATGGTCTTAGACATGTCATCAACCACAAATGAGCTCTGAAACCTCCCTGTTTGCAAGACAGCTAGCACCCATCTGTGTTCATCTTCGTCAGGTGTTCCCCTGGTGGATGACTGCCATTTCACTCTGGCCACAACTGGAGACAAAACTCAACACTGGAGAGAGACCAACATAGACAACATCTGAAAGAGGGAAGGAGAGGGGAACTAGGCAGGACCAAGAGTGCAGGCCAAGATGGAGAAGAATGAAGACCCAGTGAAGCTAACTGTTGTAGGGCTTCATCCCTTGAGGTAAAGAATATCCATCTCTCTACCCAGTCCAGTCATCAGGATGCCCTTTGTAAAGTGTCTCTAATTTCACACTGGAAATATAAAATCCATAATAAGATAACACTGTATGCCTATCATGGCCAAGACACTGGAATTTTACAGGAAATTTTTTATTTAATGATCAACAAAATCTTATCATGTCCATTTTACACATAAGGGCACTGAGGCTTGAGGGGAGGTGGGGTGTGAGGGACATGCCCTGAGTCACAGCTCCCACGAGGCAGAGCTGAGAGGCACCCCAGGTCTGTCTGTAATTATAAGCTGAGTTATCATGTGGAGCAGGAGTTCAGTCAAAGCTCAGGTCTTTAAATCAAAAAAAAAAAAAAAAAAAAAAAACCAAACAAAATTAAAAGTAAGTATTTATGTGAGATTTTTGAAGCAATGGTATTAGTTGAGGATTTCATTAACCAGAGCTGTCGTATTACTAAGTTATACGATGTCCTGCTGCACAGGTGCTTTCCACTCCGTGATTGGTGGGCGGCAGGCGGGCTGCGGCTGCGGAGTCCTCTGCGAGACCCTGGCCTGACCTCTGCCGTCTGGGGGCCCCTCTCCCGTCCCCTCCACTTCTCTCCTCTTCTGATGTGACTCCTTCCACCTTACCACCCCCACCAGGTGCTCTGTACTCCGCCCTTTCTGCATGTCTCTTCTCTTTCTCAACTCGATTTCCTTTTGAGATGCCGTCGCTGCTTTTGGTTCCCATTCATGACCCAGTTTTCACATTTTCTCTCCATCTTCTTTGAAGGCTCTGCTTCTCCTGGGGTCTGGTCTACTCTCTGCATCCTTGGCCTCTAGGGAACCTCACTCCATCCTCATCCTCAGGTCGTGTTCTGTGTGACTTCCCTGGTCACAAGGGCTTTTGCCCCTTGTGCCCTCCCTGACAATATGGCCATGTTGACCAGGTCACTGTTCATCACTGTGGCCTTGAGGTCAGGGCTGGACACATAACTTACGTCCTTAGGGATGTTCAGTGCAGGAAGAACTTATCTACTTCCTGATATCGGCCGAGGAACAGCAGTGGCTGTGACATGTAGGACGTCTCCATAAGGCAAGGGAACAGGCAGAGTCAAGGTGGAATGACAGGAGGCTGACTGTGAGGGAAAGGTGACAGCGTAGCCTGGCCAGCCCTCTGTTCAGGGACAGGCTGACACCCTTGTTGATTGAAGCAAATGCAAATCAACCAGCATCCCGAATTTCAACCCCCAGCAGGTAATGGTTTCAGATCTTTGTCCCCTCCAGCAGGTGGGCTTCTGTGAGTCCGGTACAGCCAGCCAGGGACACAGGAGAGCCGAACCTGGCAGAAGGTCACAGCCCACCTAGCCTGTAGCCATCAACACCTGCTGGGGAAGCAGAGACAGACAGAGGGCTGCAAGTCACCAATCCTCACTAAGGGAACACGGCAGGAGGTTGTGGCCTGAGATTCATTCCCCAAAACCTTCGTCATGGCAAAAAGCAGAAGCAGCCATTTCTAGAGGCTGTTTAGCAGCAGCTCTAAACGTACTACACTGGCTTCCTACCGGGCCAAGGTGAGGTCAGAAGAAATTATGGCCATTACCCCTTTGCACTCATTTGTTCATTACTCAATATTTACTGAGGACTGACCGTTCTTTTCACTAAGAATACCAAACCAAACCAAACTAACAAAGTTTGTTTGAACTACAAAGTCAAAATGTTATTTATAACATGTTTCACGGAAGTCTGATATTCCTGATAAATAATTCCTACAAATATATAATAGTATAAACATTGTAGCAGAAAAATTGACAGGATATATAAGTGGGAAAATTCAAATGAATAATACAAAGCGTTACTAGAAAACAGGAAAGGAAAACAACCTATCTGTATAAATTTAGACTGAAATATTTTCCTTTCTCTGAAGAGAAAAATCTGTTTATATAATATCTTACCCACTAACAAAGACTCTAGCTTTCATCCATTAAGATCTGCATCTCGTCAATTTTTTTCTGCTTGGCCCTTTTACAGTATATGCAAATCAAAAGCCTTTAAAATGGATTCTGTTTGACGTAGAAATTTCTGTTGTCATTTGTGGGAAATTATATCAGATACATAATTAGGTATAATATCTTAACTATCAGAACACTTAATCTAAAATGAGAAATAATCTTAAATGTTCAACAGTAAGAATTTTGGTGAAACAAATCTAGTAACTTCTATATCAGGAAAATATTTAAAATGGAAAGGAAATGGAAAAAGAGAGATCCTCTCTTACAGGTAGATTTTTTGGGTTATGAGTTACAAGTGAATTTAAATATCTCGTTTTGTGATTCTCAATATTTTTAAAGCTTGCTACAATAAATATAAAGGGTTTTGGTAATAAGAGAAATCCGTGACCAGAATTTGAAGACTACTTCAAAAGAAACACCAGTACAGTCACTGAGCTCTGAGTAGCACAGGAGGTGAACTTCCTGTGGTTGTGAGGGCCCAGGAATCAGACTTGCATGGATTTAAATCTTGGTCACTCACTCATTCACTCTGAGATTTGGCCAAGTTACTAAAGCACCAAATTTCAGTTCTGTGTTCTCGAACATCAGGAGAATATTTGTGTTGCCTCAGTGATTTGTTACGAGGATTAAATAAGATCCTGAAATTAAGGGTTCACGTGGGCACAGAAGAAGGCTGCTTCCTGCCCACCCTCCAACCACATACAAGGGAAAGTGGAGTTTCAGCTGGAAGTCATTATGTCCGTGTGGATCAAGGGGGATGGAGAAGTAGAAACAAGTCAGGAGCGAGGAGAAGGGTCCAAAGCAGTGCCAGAATCCAACGCAAAGAATGACCACCCTGTGGCCCATTTAGACAAGTAGCACATAATTATCTGAAGTCATTCACACGGTTTATCGGGAATTGCTCCGTGCCCTGAGATATGTGCTAATACACACATTACTTCATGTAATTCTCCACACAACTCTATGACGTGATAGTATTGTCATCTCTGCTTTAGAAGTAAGGACAGTGAGGCATCGTCCCTGCTTCCACATGAACGCCCGGCACTCAGCTGCTGGTTAGGTGCAGATACAGAGACCTCAGGAAAGCCTCTCCACATCTCCCTGTCCCACTCAGAGGCCCTCAGACCTCCTCAGTCAGGTGCTGGGCACACAGTTGCTCCCCTTGGCACCCTGAGGCTCCCCTGCTCCTGATCCGCTCTTTCTTCACAAGAGAGGGGCTTCTGAAATGATTTTTTTGAGGAAACATTATGTGTCACCCCTCTTCATTCTAACTCACGATACAAGGTAATTTCACTTGCCAGTGTTATAATAAACCTGCTTAAAAAATAAGAAAAGATACACTTCCCTACATGTATTTGTTTCCTATTGCGGATATAACAAATAACACAGGTTCCTTCTCTTACAGTCCTAGAGTCAGAAGTGCAAAATGGGTCTCACTGTGCGGACATCAGGTGTGAACGGCTCTGTATTCCTTCTGGAGGCTCTGGGGGAAGGTCTGTTCCTTCACCTGCTTCTAGAAACCACCACACTCCTTCCTTGTGGCCCCAGGATGCACTGCACTCCCGCCTCGGTCACGTCCTCCCATCTCCTGCACCTGTGACCCTCTTAACTCTCTCTTTCACTTCCGAGGATCTATGTGATCACAGTGCACCACTGCAAATAACCCAGAATGGTCTCCCCAGCTCAAGATGCTTAACTTAATCACCCTACACAAGTCCCTTTTGCCAGGTGACTTTACATCTTCATACTGGGGATTGGGGCCTGGACAGCTTGAGGATCCATGTTTCTGCTGGCCACTCTCCCTTCTGCGTAGTTTGAAAGGACATTATTTTACATAATTGAAAATTTTCTTCACAACACTTTACAATACAACTAAGTACTAAAATATGAGTTACAGATAGTCAAACAATGGGGGTAATCAGCGTGGGTCATAATAGATGGATACAGAATAATGCTTTGTTAGTTTATCACCAGCAAGAAACAAGGCGTGCACACTATATGGTGACAGCCTGTCAGGGCAGCTTCGTGGAGGATGAGGTGGGGAGGCCAGGTGGTGTGTGCACAGCCAGGGATGAGCCAGGAGGGTCCCCGGGAAACACAGGCACAGAATGCAATGCACAGCTAGGCCTGCTGTGGGGTTTAGGCAGGAGGAGCCCAAGACATTAGGGTGGCGGTTGCGTGGGCAGGGTGCAGCTGTGGGTGTGGGTGCCCCTGAGATGCTGACACTGCTCACTTCAGTTATTTGCGCAAGTACCCCACCCACCTTAACACCTAGTCTCACCCTGGTGTCCCCATGTAGAGTCCATTCAACACAAAACACAACGCAGCAGAGTGTTCGGACAACAGAGTGACTTCCCGACCATTGAGGTCAAGGAGAAGCACAGGGACAAGCAAAGGCCTTGAGTGAAGAAAGGTGAACCCCACTTTGATTTGAGGGCACACAGGGTGGAACAAGGGCAGAGAGCAAGGACGCGCTCCTGGCAGGTGCCCATGGCCTGGAGCAGGTGTCCCCAGGTGGCCTCCATTTCTCAGCCCAGAACTTGCCCAGACCCTCCGGTAGAAACATCGCCGCCCCTGCGGGTGGCGGACAGCGCGGGCCGCCTCCTTTCAGAAGTGTCTCAGGGCCCGCGCACTGGGTCCGGTCGGGTTCCTAGGATGGGAGTCCGGGTGCCCCGAGGTTGGGGAAGGAAAGAAGGACGAGAGGGAGGACTCCGCGCTCCAGGGCCACAGGGCGGGCAGCTTGACTGCTTCTTCGGGCGGAGAAACAGCCGGCGTCGCGCAGGGTACCTCCAACGACCGAGCAGCTCAGACACAGAGGAGTCGGAGCCCGGCTGTGCTGTACCCGCATGTCCAGGGTCGGGGGCATCAGGGGACCCTGGGGGCACAGCCGCGAGTCTGGAAGAGCAGGAATCTGCCCTTCGGAAACTCCGCAGACACCTGACACCACGCGCCCTGGAGCTGCCTCCCCGTGTCCCCTTCTAGGAAGGCGGCGAGGCCGGCGAAGCACGTGCGAGGTCCCGAACCCGCTGTAGGTCCCCTGCTTCCCCTGCTCCTCCCGCGCTCCTTCCCAGGACATGCCGGCTCAGCGGCAGCCCGAGCATTTGAGCCCAGCCTCCCGTGTAATTCTGGGGGCGCAGGGACGATGCCACTTCCTGCTCCGCCTGCCTGCGGACCTGTCGCCCAGGGAGCAGGCGGACGGGACGCTCCGGCCCCTCCGCTGTCTGCGTGCTGCGCTCAGGGCCGTTGCTGCGGCACCAAGTCCACGCCGCACCCCTCGCGTCCCTTCCTTGATCCTTGTCTCTGGTGTGAACGGTCCCAGGTTTCCATCCTGGTAATAACCGTTCTATAAAAGTATTTTGTAGAAGGCGTTCGGGCCCCTGCCAAAACAAGATGGTTCATGAATCCAAATGCCAGTCATCCTTAAGCTTTGGCTGTGAGTCTCAAGATCTGGTCACAGCCTCAACCACCTTTGGGTACACAGAGCGCAAAGCAGCTGCCACGCTCCGCTGGCCATTAGACGTCAGAGAAGCAGGACTCAGTGGCCGGACTCCACGTCCACGGATGGGGTTGGAAAGGCAGCTTTATGACCCTCTGGGAGACACTGTAGTTACTGGTGACTTGAAGGATGTGGATATGTACCCAGCAAGTAGCTGCTGCTCAGAACTAATGGGGGCCCTGCACGCGGCAGGCCATGGGGCACAAGGAAAGGACAGGTTTCACTCACTGCCAGTGGCTAGGGATGTCAAGATGAGGAGGCTGTGCATGGGGGGCTGGGGCACCTTGGGGGAGGACTTGATGGGGAGCATTTGGTGATTTGGTATTTGTTTGGTTTTAATATTTTCTGGCATGTGTGTAATGCAATCAGTTTATATAGGAATGTTGATCTCTAAAAAGTGTCGGCTCTACTGTGGCTCTATAGATCAGGCCATGACATCCTGCATCCCGTGCGCCAAATTCTGCCCAAACCTGTGCTGGTAGGACCTGTAAGTTAAGAATGGTTTTTATAAATTTAATTGTTAAGATATTAAAAAAAAAAAATTTGTGAGACGTGAGAATTCTATGACTGTCAAATTTCAGTTTCTATAAATAAATAAACTTTTATTGGAGCACAGCCATGCTCATTCATTTACCTTTTATCTGCAGCTGCTTTCCTGATACAATAACAGTGTTGAGTAGATGCAACACAGGTCATGTGACAAAGCCTAAAAGATTTACTATCTGCCCTTCAGAACATTATGCAAGACATGGGTTAGGAAAGTATTATTTTTTAACACTACGTGTTGGAGTTTTACCTAAAGAACACGGAAACTTAGGAAATTTTGCCATGTGAAATAATGCTTTCTTTGGTAAATATAAAACTGGTTACATTACTCTCAGTAATCTTGGTTAGAATAAACACTATGACACAAAATGTACAATTGTTACTGCTCTGGGGAGGGAATCCACCTGCTGCCTTCTCTCATCTAAGAAAAAACTCACAATTTCCTGTTACTGAGATACAGCTCCCATCTGCATGAGTTTCAACTATAAAAACTACCAGGTATTTTCTGAGTATCAAACCGGGCATCATAAATCATAAAACTATTTAGTTTGAACTTTGGTTTGGAGACAACTTTTTTGACTGTGAAAGTGTTTGCTAGGGTTCATTGAATATGTAAAGTTTTTTAAAGAATAGGGGGAGGATTCAAGACGGCAGTGTGGGAAGATGCAGAGTTAGTGTCTCCCCACAACTAGGGCACATGCCGGACGCTGGTGGGGAACTCTGAACCCCAAGGAGACGGGAGGAACCCCAGAGTGAACTGGTAGGACATATGGGGACTGAAGGGGGAGGAGAAGTGTAAACCAGACAAGATCGGTGTCCCTCAGGCGAGGGAGGCCAAGAGAGGCAGGTGGGAAGGACTCTCCGGGAAGAGTAAGAGAGGAGGGGAGGGCGATCGCCTGACCCACTTAGGCTGGAGAGCTTGCTGAGCTCCTAAGTCTCTTCCCCACTTCCAAAGCCCCATGCAAGCCAGATTGGCCCTGGGGGCATAGGAAGGAGGCCAGGGTGATTAGGAGAGATAGGTGTAAAGGGCCCTAAGGGAAGAGGAGAGGCGAGGAGAGGAGGGCGTTTGCTCTACCCACTGGAGCCCAGGAAGCCTGTAGGACTCCCAGGTGAAGTCCCCTGCCCTCTGAGACCAGGGATGGGGGCACAGGTGGGCCATTTCTGTTTCTTGATCCTAAGCCCCACCTCCCACAGCCCCCAGGGCCCTTTCCAGCCCTGTGGGTCCTGAGCATTGGCGCCACCCACTGCCCAAACCTCACCATTGCTTAGCTCCCGCTCTCCACAGCAAAGTCCTCCCCCTCCACCCCGCCCTTTTTTTTTTGCTTTTCCCCCCTCCTCTTTTTTACTATTGCGGGACTGTTGTACCTTCCAGTTGTTGATCCATCTATATGTTTAATTTTATATTCTTTCTAACATATCTGTTAATTTCCTAGTCTAATTTTACTTTGTTACAGTTGTTTTCTCTCTCTCTCTTTTTTTTTTTTCTGCCCCACGTGGCTTGCAG